>NC_137830.1:44861487-45028987 GCF_963921795.1 Nannobrachium achirus
GCGTGCGTGAGAATATGTGGGAGCATCATAATGTAAGGAGCAGCCCATGGAGGAGTGTATATTTATGATGGATACAAATAATTTAACAGCAAAATTAGGTGAATAGAAGTATGAGGATGTATTTGCTCCACATAAGTTTTCTATACCCGTTGGAAGATGAGACACACATCACCCGTTGCATGCGTGACCCATGCAGAGAGAGAGAGAGAGAGAGAGAGAGAGAGAGAGAGAGAGAGAGAGAGAGAGAGAGACTGCAACATTCCTAACTGTGAGAGAGGTGTGTGTGGGCCCGGGGCTACAGATCCCATGGCCTGGAGGAACGGACCGTAACCCTGACAACAGGCTGTAGAGCTATAGAGTGAAGAAACGCTAAGAAATCGCTAGAATTCGGGCTCCGTCACGGTGTGTATAATGCTAATGACCAATGCCATGTTAAATTTGAGATCAGTCGCTGAAGCGAGTGAATAGATAATGCATTTTGTGACTGACTGACCTCTCTCTCTAATTATATGTTAGATTTGGGATTTGCGAAGCGACGCATTTCTGAAAATCTTAGCTTTTTGGGGAATGTTTTTTTGAAAATGTTTTGAAATCATAATACCCATATAAAAGTATAGGAAATGAAACATTTAAGGACCCATAGAAATCTGTCCGTGACCCACAAATGGGTCCCGACCCAGTGTTTGGGAACCAATGCTCTAGTCATCTCAAGAAAGACAGACACTATAGTGCTGCCAAGTGCTCACATCTTCTGTGAGGTGATCATCAGCCACACGCACGCACGCACGCACGCACGCACGCATGCACGCACACACTTCAATCATATATTTATATCCACAAAAGAGATACAGTACAAGGACACAAATATTACAAGGTGCTGTAAATAATGTACAGTCAGCAAATCCTGGACAAATATCCAATAACCACACACCATTCAAGGGTACAAGTAACAACGCCTTCACCATATTTGGCGACTACCAATAGTAGAAGAGATTGCACAGAACTTTGCAAGCTATTTAGCAGCTTTTTTTTGGCATCCCAAGTTGTTGGAAGCCTCTTACAACCAACCTATGTACGTGTCCAAGACTGCCAAAGATTAACACAAAGAGATTGCACCTATAGCCTAGCTCTGTGATGGTTCGTAGGAGCGGCTGGTATTTAATGACTTTGGTCATAAAGGCTTCCTCTAAGCCAGGGGTTCCCAAACGTTTTTGTCTCAGGGCACCCCATGAATATTTTTTTAATCCGAGGCACCCCTACATTATAATTTTCACTCCCAGCACCTTATATTTATAGCATATTGTCGTTGTCGGGTGGAAACCTTGTATGTCCAAAACCGTTCGTTTTATATTAATCATCTATAAAATGTACTAAACTAGTGAAAACAGCAGATCTATAAGCACACAACGCCTCGCATCTCGCGAGGCGTTGTGTGCTTGTAGATCGGCTGTTTTCACTAGTTTTGTGCGACGGTCTTGATGAAGTAGGGCAAAAGACGTACACATTTGAAACTTGGAGATACGAGGTTTCTGCCCGACAGTGACGATATCTTAGTGATTATGTTGTGAGGAAAACATTGAGATAATAGCCATTTTGGTTAGAACTGACTGAAAATAACTTTTGTACTTCAAGTTTAAAATGATACTAAATATTTTTTCAAGTGTCCAAATATTATGAAATTATCTCGCGGCACCCCTGGACTGCCCCGTCACCCACTTTGAAAACCCCTGCTCCAAGCTAGAATCAAAGGTACTGATTTGTCTCCTTCATTGACAACAACACACACCTTCACCCTCTTTCAGGCGCGCACCCTCACCTGCTCTCTCTCCTCCTCCACCCCCACCCACCCACCCGTTCACGTACAGTGTGGAATAACATACCTTTTAGCCCCCCCCCTCACCTTGCTCTCCCAGTACAGAGATCAGGGCCCCTGATTGTGACGGCGATTACAAAACCACAGCAGCAGCCTGCCTCCCAAAACAAAGTGTTTTTCTTTTTTTTTTCAGCTGCTGTTTTTTTCTTCTTTTTTTTTCAGGGCCTGGCGCCACCCGGAGAACGGTAAACAATTAAACACAGGCCAACACACAGGGACCCGCACCTTTTTTCTTCTCTATACCTGATTTAGAGTTACACACACACACACACACACACACGCACACACGCACACACACACACACACACACACACACACACACACACACACACACACACACACACACACACACACACACACATTCATTGTGTCATTGTGTGAGTAATTGTGGGTTTATTCAGACGCAGAGCGTGCAGGATGAGTGACAAGTACAAGGATTTACACTTCCTGTGAACTTCCCATCAACCATGGGCGCAATATAACCACACACACACACACACACACACACACACACACACACACACACACACACACACACACACACACACACACACACACACACACACACACACACACACACACACACACACACACACACACACACACGCAGTCGTTACTATGTTTGGATTTTCCACCTCTTATCTAGTTCACCTGTCCATACAGCTTGACATCTTTCATCGAGAGAAAGTCTGTTTGTGTTTGTGTGTGTGTGTGTGTGTGTGTGTGTGTGTGTGTGTGTGTGTGTGTGTGTGTGTGTGTGTGCGTGTGTATGCACGTGCGTGCGTGCGTGCGTGCGTTCTCACTCTTATTCGTGTGGGTGTGTGCTAACAGGTAGATATTATATACAGTACACATACAGTATATATATTTGCATAATCAATATGTCCACAACCATATACTGTATTTGGTGTGCATGCCATTGACGTTTGCACCGACGTGCACGGCTCTCTATCTATACATCTGCTGTGACTGGCTCGGGGCCCCCGCTGCATAGAAGCAGTTCTCAGCTAAACGGTGGACTCGTAGCAAATTGACTATTACTTCAAAGTGGCCTGTGATTATGTCTCTGAGTGATTAGGGGCGCTGTTAAGAGGGAGCCACTTGAGCATTGCCAGTGAACCCGTGAAGGAATGCCGGCCCGGGTCGGTCTCAGACCGCTCCGGCGGGGCGGGCGGGGAACGGGGGGGGGGGGGGAGGGGGCAGAGGAACGCCGGAGGACATGCACAAATCCCACCGAGTCAAGCGGCCGTGCAGCGCTACACGAAAGACCCTGCCGTCGCCCTGGAGAGAAGGGAAGGAAGGCTCGAAAGAGACTGAGACACTCATATAGGTCATATGACTAGGTATAAATTAGGCAGTGGTGCAAAGTAACTAAGTAAAAAGTACTGTACTTAAAGGGGAAGACCACCCATTTTCAATATTGAACTATGTCATTAATATACCTTAGAGGAGTTGTGTGAAAATAGAAAAAAAGTTCGCCCCCTTCTTTGTTGCCTAGAACTGGAAGATTGATTTTGGGGTTTGTATTGTAAAGTACAACGGTGTGATGTCATCAAGTTGTACTTTACAATACAAACCCCAAAATCAATCCTCTAGTTCTAGGCAACACAGAAGGAGGGGAACTTTTTTTCTATTTCCACACAACTCCTCTAAGGTATATTAATGACATAGTTCAATATTGAAAATGGGTGGTCTTCCCCTTTAAGTACAATTTTGAGTTATTTGTACTTTACTTGAGTATTTCCAATTTCCAATACTTTTACTTCTACTCCACTACATCTCCGATCCAAATATTTTACTTTTACTCCACTAGATTTATTTGAAAACTTTAGTAACTAGTTACTTTGCAGATATAAATTATAATATTATAAAACATACATAAACCACTTGAGCCCTATTGTATACCTTGGCTATGTAAAAATAGCAGATCTACAAGCTCACAGTCACAACGCGTCGCATTGCGACACATTGTGAGCTTGTAGATCTGCTATTTTCAAACATTTTGAACTTTTACTTTTGGTACTTTGAGTACGTTTTGATGCCAACACACATACTTTTACTAAAGTACATTTTGAATTCCGGACTTTTACTTGTTGCAGAGTATTTCTATATTGCAGTATTGGATACTTTTACTTAAGTAAGAAATGTGAGTACTTTTTCCACCACTGAAATTAGGTGAGTTATGACTGGGCTTTTTCCCAACATTTAGCTTTGCTCAACCACATTTATAAGTACTCTACTTCTTTGTGAGCCAAAGCTCAAATGATCCTCGAAACCAAACAAATGGTTCTGAACATAGTGGTGGAAACATCATAGCCTTACATAATGGAACACTAAGCTGACACACTGGCATTAGGAGCCGCTGGACAGGTCTAGAATTATTGAATGCTTTAACTATTGAAAAATAGCAGATATACAAGCTCACAGCACGGCACCGAGTGCCGCGCTGCGAGCTTGTAGATCTGCTATTTTTTTTAAATCGTGAAAATTCGAATTTTGACCCGATTCTATAAGTGTCTTTTGAATCCCTCTAAGGTTTTTTTGAAAAACCTATGTTTCTATGTGTCAGCAATCTGGCCAGCCATCGTCAAAGAAAAGGTCCTTTTCTCTTAATTGGAGCTCAGTTGGTCTGTTCTTGAGAGACTACTATGTCAGTGGTTCTCAAACCTTTTCACGTGAAGGACCCCCAAAATGATATTTATTTGGCCATGGAACCCCATCTCAAAATATTGTATCAGGGACCCCCCAGAACGAAATATTTGAGTTACAAATGTTCACTTTAAAAATTAGATATTCAAATACCGCAGCGCATTGCCAGTGAACCCAGCGCATTGCCAGTGAACACCCTCGGAGCTTGTAGATCTGCTATTTTTCAATAGTTAAAGCAGTCAATAATTCTAGCCCTAAATGGGTTAACCAAGCTAAGCACAAGGGGGAAAACGGCTCCGAATACTTTCATTACATTACAATTGTTGCCAGATTTTCCAACTTTTCAGGACCAAAATGTGCTTGTTCACCCCTTTACCCTTCATCTCCACATCAAAAGGACAATGGAGACAAGCAGAAAGCAACCGAGAGGGGATGAAAGACAGCGAGCGCGAGAGAACAAGTCTGGTGCTAGAAAGACCCAGGGAGCAAGGCCCTGTACGGCCGTTTAATGGAAATAATAAGCTTCTATCTCAGGCAATTAAGTCTGAAGTCGATACCGATCTCAGAGCAGAGGTCCAGTGTGCCATCTAAAGAAAATGTTTGCGTTTGAAAAACTCCATCAAATAAACAAGATAAGGAGGGGGACACGTATGCGCGCCACGTATCGCATCCGACCTCGGCTTTGTTCCGTGGAGGATAAGTGACTCCGAGGCACGTTTTTTTTTTTTGCGGGCACCAGCGATCTGCTGCGTACCGGGTAATGTCCCCAGTTCCCCCGGTACTGATCCGACATGCCGCCAGTTTACATAGATGAAGGGAGATAGGGGCAACTTGGCAAACATGATGGCGATATCTCTGCACGCCGAATGGCGAACTAAAACATTTCGATCTATGTCAAACAAATACAATGCACACTCATGGCTACATCATCTATACATTTTTACTAGCTTATTATAGGCTCTTTTGGATACAAAGGTAAATGAGTCCTTTTTCACGGCTAGATAGCATGGCCATTTTAGCAAATAGAAGCAGAGACATCATCTTTTCTTCTCAGTCAATCTAGTTCTTTTTTTTGACAAGTGACATCGGCCCATCAGCACATCAGCCTGTATCAGTGGCGTACATCAAGAACCTTTTCAATTCTCCCATGTAAGGAGTACAGTATATACAGTAGTGTGTCACCACTCAACACCTACAGCACTGTAGGGGCCAAATCCTGAAATACAGCATTTCTCACACTGCACACCTTCCAAAGAAATACACTCGCTCCATAACCAAACCCCTGCTTTCGGATTGTGAAGAAAGCTAGAAGAAAACAGCAGATTGACCGTTCTGCTTTATTCTGCAAAAGCTTTTCTCACATTAACAGAAAACAGAAAAGACACTAGTATAGATCCCTGAGGGACTCCGCTCAACCAAATGCTGTACGCAGGGTTTAAGTGGTTAAACAACAATCTATACACAGGCATGCGCACATGCATAGTACATGAGCCATACGATCCTGATTGTAAATTAAAACCACATTAACAATGGCATGTTTTGAGTTTTGGGCATACCATTATAGATGAAATCTTTCATAAGATTTAAAAACAATAAAGCAAAATCTAAGCATTTTTAAAGACAGCAAATCTAAGCTTGCGACGTGTTGTGTGAGCTTGTAGATCGCTATTTTCCCGATCCGTTGCACGACAAAGCTTACAGTATAGGGCTGAAGCGGTCAAACTCTGACTAGCTCTCGGGTATGTATATATGCATACAGTGAGTACAGTATGTTCATGTGCACCGCATGCATGTAAAGTGCGACATTTCTAATCGGATAACCTGCAGACTGCTGTAGTGTTGCTCGTGCGTTGGGATATGTAATGTGGTATCGAGCGGGCTTTCGTGTGTTTTCCTTCTGGCCGGGACACGGAGGCCAAACCAACACACAGAGGCCCCTCTCTAACGCCACCACAGGGTCACAACCCCTGCCAGAGTGTCTCGGGGGTCACAGGGTCGGGTCAACCAGAGGGGAATGTTATCCAAAGCATCAGCGCTTATTTGTTTAATTTTTCGTCCAAAGCCGCGTGTCTGCCTCTGATCAAGATTGCTCGCGGACGGACTACTACTTGATAGGAGAGTTTGCGAGAGGAAAAGGAGAGGCGGACGGAGGAGAGAACAACGAGAAACGGGACGCGAGAGCGAGGGGGAAAACTGATGAAGGGGAGAAAGCGTGGAAGGAGTGGAGGAGAGCCCACTGCTTCAAATTAGGCTAGGAAAATAATCCAGCGCTGCCTCTGTAAACACGGTACTTTAAACTTATTGTCAGAAGTAAAATAAGCTTTACAAACCACAAAAACACTCCCTGGCAATACAACTGAGGGGGACTTCAATTCACACGAAGGTCACTGTGAGTGTCAGGTATATTTTTCTGCTTCGCTGTCTTTCACTCTGTCCACTTGAGCAGCGTGGGGACAAGACAAAGACCATCGTTTCATTCAGGGACGTGCTGGCCATTGGGAAAAGCGGGACAACTCCCGAACGGCTGGTTAATTCCTGGCCGGTCCAGGCCGGCCATTACGAAAAAAATTAAAATAAAATGTAACAATAAAATAACAAATACAAAACAAACTGTTTTGGACATACAAGGTTTCCACCCGACAACGACGAAGTATAACTCATGTAATTGGCCCACTGGCTTGTCACTTGTCATGATCTGAAATGGCAAATCTTTGAGTAGCAGCAGCGCTATAGAGAGAGATCTCTCTCTATAGCGCGCAATGAGGGCCTCTACAACTCTTTTTCCCGGGCTGAATCAGGGGCCCAGCACGTCCCTGGTTTCATTCATGGGCAGCAACTTAAGCACAGCTCTGATTCTTATGCAACCATAAGAACAACTAGAGCAACATATATGACATCAGTATGACATGTGACTTCAGTATTGTAAGGGATATATAGGCTTATTCAATGGCTTGTTGCACAGAAAAAAACTGTATAAAATAAAAATGTGGATGCTCTGCTTTGCTAATGTGTATCCTGTAGGTACAAGCTAAAGTCCTCACAGTTTTCACTTATCAAACTTGGATAGAAATGAAACATTTTTTAAAGCACCCTTTTGATCCGTATAAGAAAGCTTTGATCCGTATTGAAACATGACAATGCTATTACGAAATAACAATTGTCTAATTAAAAATTATACGATTAAGGCACCAAATACAGTTTTACAACTAACAAAAATAAAGACAAATTTGTATTGAAATTTATATATTTTTTTTTTTGAAAACTCAATAGTTTTGGATGATTATATTGAAATCAGCCATTTATAAAGACCTATAATATGGCATAACTATACCAATTATGTCATCTCACAGCTGACGTTAGTTATTACATTGGCTGTACTGCATTAAATGGGGTTTCCATTGAGTTTGCATTAAGAACAGTCTAAAACATTTATTTTTGAATATTTGGTTAAATAAATGTTTACATGCAGCAGCATTTTGAAAATGTCCACCTGTCTTATTATTCATTCATTAATAAGCAGAAAGCTCACAGTCCTGTTATGCTATGTATACAGCTTATTGCCACATTTTAACGTCAATCCTCTGGTACATGTGCTCCAAAGCTTTTACTGGGGGATGTGTTCTTTTAACTCGAGTAACAGCGTTGCCACATTGGGTTAGAAAGTGAACTCCTCAACCCTCCACCGTACAAAAAAAGGAGAGGGAAACTCCTGGTGGCCTGTGCCCTCGTGTGGGACATGTATAGCAGCTCTGAATGACTTTCTCCCCACTCAATGGTGGAGGCAACATAACAATACACTTAATTTGCTGTGTGAGTTGCCTACCTGTGTACCTGTGAGGCGTACGTGCGTGCGTGTGGGTGTGTGTGGGAGTGTGTGTGTGTGTGGGCGCGCGTCCATGTATGAATGAGCGCGGGGGATGTGTGTACGTGTGTGCGTGTGGACACAGGGAGAGCACAAACACTGAGGCGCCAGTAGTCTGCCCTTCCCTTGAGAACGTAACGGCTGAGTGCCATCAGAAAGAAAGACGGAGAGAGAGAGGGGGAGAGAGAGAGAGAGAGAGAGAGAGAGAGAGAGAGAGAGAGAGAGAGAGAGAGAAAGAGAGAGAGAGAGACGGCCACGGCTTAATGTCCATGCCATGCAAAGCGGCAGGTAAAGGATTCCAAGCGATGCCAGTGATGAGGCACATTGTCCTCTCCAACATGGCGGTGAACCAGTTCATCAGGATAGGGTTCACTGACTGGGTGAACTTGGTGTTTCCATGCAGAGCAGACACCGTTGTGACTCAGCCTGGCTAAGAACTCCCTGCTAAGGGCTCCCGGTCGACTAGTGCTTTACTCACTGGTACATGAACTCACCCCTCAGGCCCCCCACCCCCCCTCCCAAAGAAACAAACACAGAACAACTATTTAAAGCAGCGATCCATGTGTTTTAGTGAATCAAATATATTTGGACTATTCAGCAGTGGCGGAAAAAGTACTCGCATTTCAAGTTCAAGTTTTATTAGAAAACATCACAGCATAACAGTATGAATTTTGATGTTTCTTACAATTCAGTTCAATAAGACAAGAGGACCGCATCATCAAATATCCGAATACAACAATAAAAAACGTTTCTATTAGTTCTGGTAAAGCGTGTATGCTCTTGGGAGGAACGACATCTGGTGCCTTTGTGTGTGAATGTAGAAATAAATACTCTGTCCCGTTTCACAAAAATCGTTTGAAAATAGCAGATCTACAGAGCTTGTAGATCGTCTGTAGAAATGTAGGGTTTAAGTGGTTAATGTATGTTTTGTAATAATAATCAATCTAAAAAGTAACTAGTAACCCAAGTTTTCAAATAAATGTAGTGGAGTAAAAGTGCAATATTTGGATCTGAGATGTAGTGGAGTAGAAGTAAAAGTCGATATACTGCAGCTCAACAGTCGACATTTTGGCGATCGTGCGGGGGACCCGAGTTCGAGTTCCGCATAGGACATAAAAGTATGGAATGCAGATTTGTTTTTGGGCTTTTTATGCCTTTATTTGATAGGATAGTAGACTGACAGGAAATGGGGAGAGAGATGGGGAATGACAAAGGTTGTCCCAATCGGGAATCGAACCGGCGACGCCAGCAGGCATCATGGCCTAGTATGTGGTATGCGCCTTGACCACTAGGCCAGCGGGCTCCCTGGAATGCAGTTTTAACCACGTAACCACAATCTCCAAGCTCACAACTCTGATGTCTGCTAATTTAAAAACTTTTGTACTTTTTCTATTTAGTTTTTAGCTCCCACCTTTAGTGGCTACGCCAGGGTTAAAGTGGTGAGGAATCTTTGATTTGAGAATACCAAGTGCCCAGCACTTAAATAATGCATTCACATTCTTCTATCTCCATATTATGTGCTATACTGTGCTTTCCACTCGCAGAGCCCACTTTCCCCCACTCTGTGATAATCCTACTGTCCAATATCAACACAGGAACAGTTTAAAATTCTCAGTTTAATCTGGAGAGCGAAAATGCTTGTACTGTAGGAGAGAATACGAAAATAGGGTGATCTCCCAAGCCTCCTGTGCTTACTCCATCAGAAATACACTTCTGCTGCGCTCGGCACAATCCCCATGCCAAAACATTTACCCACAGCCCCCACCGCCCCCCACCCCACCACCAAGTTCCACTTCACTTCGTTCATCTTAAATCAATTTTTCTATGTTTTATTAAAAACAAGAGAACCATAACTGGCCAAGTTCAACCTTGCGCGGACGGGACGCGTAGAGACAAGCCAAAAATCACTGAAACTCAAAGTGGTTAAGGGGAAGGCTTTATTTTCATTGACTGATAAGTGATAACTGTTTATAAAATACAGACTAGTTAGGCAAAGAGAAGAATCTGAGAGTGGAAATGTTATTTTTCTGCCTGATTCCATGCACTTTTCCCTCTAATGCGCTGTAGAAATTGACCATAGGAGTCCATTTGTGGGTAACACTTGGAGAATATGGATTTTGCAGTATATGGCATGCCCTCACATTGTCCTGCTTCTCTGATCATCCAAGAATATAAATTATTAATTGTGGAGTCAGGTTAAGGTCTTTTAGGCCGACACACTATCATGGTATATAACACTCTCAATGATACAACCATCAATCGCTCCACTTTGACCCTGGCGTTGCTATTTTGGGAACATTTAAAACAAAACTCATCACCATTTCTGACATAATCAAAAATACGAGAAATTTCCCATCTGCAAGCCCACAACACATCGCATCGCGACACTTTGTGGGCTTGTAGATAGGATATTTTTGCTGTTGTCCTACGATCGAATATTCAAGGATTAAGTGAGGCAGAAGAATCCAAGTCAAACGTGTTGATTCCAAAGAATACGGGACCGAATGAAAACAAAAGACAGGCTGTTCAGACAGCTCTAATTCCCTCTGACAATGTTCCAGTCAGCCCCACTTAAGGTTATTATGGGCTATAAATACACTGGTTACCGGGGCTAGAATGTCAACGCTGTTTGCCCTCGTTAAGACACATAATTACCTCATTTACATCTCGTTTCCTCCCCCAAATCGGAAGCCATTATGTCCCCCCCCCCCCCAACATAAAAAATAAATAAAAAAAGGACTTCACCCCCCCCCCCCCCCCCTCCCAATAATTACAGTCATCAACTCATCATCCAATCAGCTTCTGAGTTGCATGTTTGGTAAGGAACGCTCCCAGGAGTTGGAGGAGAGGGGAGGCGGCGGCACACGCAAGCAGAAAACCACAGAGCAAAGGCTCATGGGAAATGTGGATGCTGCTGAGACAGAAACGTGCGCTCCACTTCCTGGACGGTGCACCAGGGACGTGCAGAGAATGTTAGAGAGGCAGGGGCTGGAATTTCCAAAAGGGCCTTTTGGTGGAAAGCACCGAAAATAGACGACCTCCAAGCTTACAGTGCATCGCAGCGCAGTGAAAACCACAATGAACTAAGCATAACCAAGTCAATACTGGAGATGTGGCGTAATGGCATGGATTTCTACACAGAGAGGGCAATTCTTTCGACATAAGATGCTGCATTCAAGTTCGGGAGAGTTTGGACAAGGCAATTCTATTGAATGCTGCCTTCAGATATGGCATGGAAAGGGGGCATTTGCATTTCTTTCACCATAGTAAAACATGCATTTATGGTCTGTAAAGGGCAGTTTTTACAGACAGATAAAAGGGCATGGGGGCTCAAGCCCCCTTTGATGTCTATGTGTGCACGTGCCTGCGGTGCACACTAAACTCTGCTTCGGCTGTTCTTTTTAAAAGTGGCCACGCTCAAACATCAGCCGAAACACAGCGGCGGTGAAGATTTAGCCCGGCCAGTGGCGTTATCATCTGTATTAAAAAAACTGAGTTGAGAGCACAGGCTGATTGACGCGGCGGAACACTCATAACACAACGTCTTGACCTCCTGTTAACACGTTTAGTGACCCTCCGGCAAGGCTACAAAAACAACTCACTAACATCCTCTCAACATAAACACAAACGCACACGCGTATACACACACACGCGCATAAACACAGTTGGGAAACACAGGTAAGTGAGTGTGTGTGTGTGTGTGTGTGTGTGTGTGTGTGTGTGTGTGTGTGTGTGTGTGTGTGTGTGCGTGCGTGCGTGCGTGCGTGCGTGCGTGCGTGCGTGCGTGCGTGCGTGCGTGCGTGCGTGCGTGCACGCTTCCCAGGGTGAGTCTGTGACCTCGCCCTAACCCCTGTGGTTATCTAATGGAGCAAAGTATTGGGCTTTCCTGCCCCTGAAAATTGGCTTGGGTCAACCTGTTGGGGCTACCTACAGAGCGAGAGAACACAAGATGGACGAATGCGCACGCAAACACGCATGCACGCACGCACGCCCCCACCCACCCACCCACACGTCAAACATCTGAAAACAACAGCCCAGACAAAACAAAAGTATGCCAAGCACAGAGAGGAGCACAGAGGAACGTGCTCGGCGGCGCGTTGCGCCCTGATTTAGACTAGATTGTGCGCCGTATC
Organism: Nannobrachium achirus; assembly: GCF_963921795.1. NCBI lineage: Eukaryota > Metazoa > Chordata > Actinopteri > Myctophiformes > Myctophidae > Nannobrachium > Nannobrachium achirus. The sequence goes on from NC_137830.1 coordinate 44,874,005, forward strand.
GCACGCAGAAAATAGCCGATTTGCGAGCTCACAACATAATCGCAGCGCAATGCGCTCACGGAGAGAGATATGTGTGTCTGAGCGCCGCAATCAGCAAAGATCATCGGAGGTCTCATTCCTGACACCTTTAGAGCAGGGGTCTTTAACAGGGGGTCCGGGACCCCTAGGGGGTCCTCAGAGTTTCTCCATTTTTATATTAACCACTTGAATCCTAGTGTCCATATTCTGAGAACTTCTAACTAACTCAAGTGGTTAAATATCGTTAAAACACGAATTGACATGAATCCAAAATACACTGATGATCGTGCTGTGAAACGATGAAACTATGAACAGGTTGTGGGGGTCCCTGCTTCATCTCTCTCTCAACTAAGGGGGTCCTTGGCATGAAAACGTTGAAGACCCCTGCTTTAGAGGGTCCGAGGCAACAACAACAACAACAACAACAAACAAGTACACTGCAGATGCTACTGTCCCGATGAAGATGCCTAACTGCCCTTTCTCTTTGCATCCATCTTTACTCCCACTACCCGCCTTTACCAGCTTACAAAACACTAGCTACGCTCATACAGTGGGAGACTAGTACAGCATGTGTGTGTGTGTGTGTGTGTGTGTGTGTGTGTGTGTGTGTGTGTGTGTGTGTGTGTGTGTGTGTGCGCGTGTGTGTGTGTGTGTGCGTTCGTTCGTTTGTGTGTTATAACAGTATTACAGCGGCGGTTGTGTATGAAAACAGCAGATAAGAGAACAGGATGATGAAATGTGAAGCAAGACACATATGACCCAGCTTAGAGATCAATGATAAAAAAACAAACACACCGTACTCTGTACAGTACACGCACGCACGCACGCACGCACGCACACACACACGCACACGCACACGCACACGCACACGCACACACACACACACACACACACACGCGCGCGCGCGTGCGCGCGCACACGCAAACATACAGGGATGACCTACCTACAGTATGAATACGACAAACATGCAATGCATGCGGTATGTGTGGCGCACATTTAACTGTTTAAATGCAATATCACTTTTTACAGACCTCACACAAAATGTTTTCACATACTGTAGAGCAAACACAACACAACAACACAGCGAGCCTGCACCCACATACACATGTGAACGTGTGTGTGAGTGTGTGTGTGTGTGTGTGTGTGTGTGTGTGTGTGTGTGTGTGTGAGTGAGTGAGTGTGTGTGTGAGTGTGTGTGCGTGTGTGTGAGCAGTGAGCACAGGCGTATTTGTGTAGTGTAAATGTCTGTGTGTGTGTGTGCGTGCGCGTGCAGTGTGTGAGTGCGCGTGTCTGTGTGAGTTTGTCTGCATGCGCACACATATGTACTGACACGCTCGTGTTTGTGTGAGTGTGTGTGAGTGTGTGTGTGTGTGTGTGTGTGTGTGTGTGTGTGTGTGTGTGTGTGTGTGTGTGTGTGTGTGTGTGTGTGTGTGTGTGTGTGTGTGTGTGTGCGTGCGTGCGTGCCCGCTCAATAATGACACAGGGAGGCGGGTTCAGCATAGTAAATGAAAAAAGCGTCGATAAGATCAGTGAGACGGAGGGCTGAGTGTGAGTTGGTTTTATATGAGGGAGTGAGAGAAGGATGGAAGGGGAGGGGGTGGGGGGGGGGGTGGGGGGGGCTGGGAGGGAGTTGGGGGGAATACGGCTATATGGAGACATGAACAGAGTGGTGTGGTTTGGAGTGTGCAGGGCTAGGAGGTGTAATACACTAGCAGTCTGGTCTGGGCTTTTTTCCGAGGAATTGAATGTGTTTGTGTGTGTGTGTGTGGGGGGGGGGGGGGGGGGGGGCTTTCGTTGCAGTTCATTACAGTACCAGGGAGGGCGGTGTAGCGGGGGGGGGGGGGGGGGGGTCCCCAGCAAATATAGTTAATATAGCGTTACAAACCTTTTAACCGCCAATCATATCGTCACTGTCGGGCAGAAACCTCGGATCTCCAAGTTTCAAATTTGTATGTTTTTTCATAAAGTAAAGCCCTGCTTCATCATACAAGGCCGTCGCACAAAAGTAGTGAAAACAGCAGATCTACGAGGCGTTGTGTGCTTGTAGATCGGCTGCTTTCACTAGTTTAGATCATTTTTAAAATGATAAATACAAAACGAACGGTTTTGGAGATACAGGGTTTCCACCCGACAACGACGATATGTTATAGCCTACTCTTATTCAAAAACAGCAGATCACAATTAAGGATCATTTCTACATTTGCTACAAATTGATACAAAACCTGTGAATCCAATCATTTTGGCAACAAACAAGAAGTTGAAGGGTAAATTTAAGTCCTATAGTGATCTACTGTGCATGTTCAAATCATGTAGGCCTACTGTATATACTTGACATTTAAGACCATTTATCAAATACTAGAAGCTGGGCCGCCCTTCGGGCGGCCCAGCGTCTAGTCGGCGACCTGGCCAACTCGGGAAGATGTAAATAGGGAATGAATGCCCCGCCCTTTAATGCAAACCCCATTATACCTGTTGTCATAGGACCCGTTTTGACCATCTGTTTGCCTGTGTCCATTTATGCCCATATATGGAGATATCTGTATCTGTCTGTCGGCGTCCATTTTATGTCCATATATGGAGATCACTGCAGATATAGTTCTGGGTCCATTTTATGCCCATATATGCCCATATATGGAGATATCTGTCTATTTGCGTCCATTTTATGCCCATATATGGAGATCTCTGTATCTGTCTGTCTGTGTCCCTTTATGATATCTGTTTATCTGCGTCCATTTTATGCCCATATATGAGATCTGTCGCTTTTTGTTTGTTTCTTCTTTAAGCAGCATACGCAGCCTGCTTAAATCTGCATCATTCAAGTCATCCTCCCAGTCCCACGCTTTGTTGCTTGTCTTATGTTTGTCTTTGTCTCTTTTATTTTCTTTTTCTTTTTTGGAGCGGACCCCATGAATGCCCCACCCTTTAATGCAAACCCCAATATACCTGTTGTCATAGGACCCGTTTTGACCATCTGTTTGCCTTTGTCCCCTTATGCCCATATATGGAGATCTCTGCACACACAGTACCGGTTGCGGTCCTTTTATGCCCATATATGGAGATCTCTCTGTCTGTCTGTGTCCCTTTTATGCCCGTACCGGTATATATGGAGATCTCTGTATCTGTCTGTCTGTGTCCCTTTATGCCCATTATGGAGATCTCTATTTCAGACCAAAGACCTGAAATGTGATATACATTTATATTGTCAGGACCTCAGGAAAGACAACATTGTTGAGAAAGTGGCGCTTTCTTTTGGTTTCTTCATCTAGAGCAAGAATACGCAGCCTGCTTGCTTTGCCAACCCTGCTGGCTGCCACATAGAACTGGCCATGGCTGAAGAAGTCTCCAGTGCAGTAGATCCCAACTCTGTGCAGTGTCTGGCCCTGAGACTTATTCACAGTCATGGCGAAGCAGGGTCTGATTGGAAACTGGCGGCGGCGCATGGTGAATGGGAAGGTGTTCTCGGGTGGGCACAGGGTGATACGTGGAATGAGGAGTGTGCGTCCCGCATTGACGCCAACCACAGATCTTACAACCAGGAGATGAGGCAGGATCTGATCAATGATGTACCTTGATCCATTGCAGTGTCCATTGTGCTGGTCAAAGTTTCTAAGTAACATGATCAACATGCCCACCTTTGCATATGGAGATCTCTGTATCTGTCTGTGTCCCTTTTATGCCCATATACTCTATCTGTGTCCATCTTTTATGCCCATATGCCCATATATGGAGATCTCTGTATCTGCCCATATGCCCATATATGGAGATCTCTGTATCAGTCTGTGTCCCTTTTATGCCCATATACGGAGATATCTGTCTATATGCGCCATTTTTTGTTGACTCATCTGTCCCTTTTATGCATGTTTGCCTGTGTCCATTTATGCCCAAAAATGGAGATATATTTCTGTCTGCGTCCATTGTATGCCCATATATGGATATCTCTGTATCTCTCTGTCTTCATCTATCTTGAGCAAAATTTTTTGTTGACTCATGATATATTTTATGCCCATATATGGAGATCTATGCATAGGAACATCAGAATACGTAACCATGGCATTTTTTGTTGTGATCTCAGAGCCTTTTATGAAGTGATGTCACAATGAGTCAGCGCTTGTGCCGATTTCCTCCGGAACAGCCTGATGTCAACAATCAGCTCCGCTGGCATTTTTTGTTGACTCATGTGGTGTACGTGATCTCAGAGCCTTTTATGAAGTGATGTCACAATTTGTTGACTCATGATATATTTTATGCCCATATATGGAGATCTATGCATAGGAACATCAGAATACGTAACCATGGCATTTTTTGTTGTGATCTCAGAGCCTTTTATGAAGTGATGTCACAATGAGTCAGCGCTTGTGCCGATTTCCTCCGGAACAGCCTGATGTCAACAATCAGCTCCGCTGGCATTTTTTGTTGACTCATGTGGTGTACGTGATCTCAGAGCCTTTTATGAAGTGATGTCACAATGAGTCAGCGCTTGTGCCGATTTCCTCCGGAACAGCCTGATGTCAACAATCAGCTCCGCATAAGGAGATTCCGAACGTTTCGCGCCGGTTTCGGAAAACCCCGAGTCGGGTCGGGTCGAGGCCCGGCACTGCACTCCGCGCGGCGGCGGGGAACGCGCGTGCCGAATCTGAAGCCGGTGGGATGAGCGGTTCTCGAGATACGCGGATTACAAACAAACAGACAGAGATTTGTCGCATTTATAGATAGATTGAGATTTGCTTAATGTGCACAATTGTTTTCTCACTCAGCAAGGGTCATCACCATGCTGGCTTGTGGTGGACATTTTTGTCAAAATTATATTTTTTTCCACGGACATGTAAATGAGTAATATTATACATTTAAAAATATGAATAATATTACCAGAAACACACAAAGAGTTGCCCTGAATGACCATTACAGGTCTGTACCTCTTGAGGGTCCATTTGGTTCCATTTGTACACTTTCAGAGTCTCAGCGGTCCTTGAAAATAAAAAGGTTTGAGAAACCATGCACTTTACTCCGAATATGACTTATAATGTCTTAGTAAATCAGTGTCATACATATTCTGAAGTAAGTCTGGAGACTGGCATTCAGTAAGGGGGTCTTGGTGACAAAATAAGAACCAGTGCTGATTTCCTCGACTAAGCTGTGATGACTAAAACTAAGACTAAATATATTGACAATTTTATCAACAAAATCAAAACTAGGCTAAAATGTTAGGGTGGGACTAGTGCTGAAGAGAGTTGCTCTCAGATGTTGCGTGCTGAAAATAGCCGATCTACAAGCTCACAACGAGTCGCAGCAATCAAGTGTAAAATCAGTCATTACGATGCTATCAAGGCCTGCCAAAATACATTTTAGTTGACTAAATCAACTGTAGATTTAGTCGCCTAAAATCCTATGATATTTAGTCGACTAAAATTAGACTAAAACTAAAACTTTTCAGGTGACTAAATTATGACTAAAACTAAATTACATTTTATTCAAAAGACTATGACTAAAGCTAAATCAATATTTGCTGTCAAAAAACAACACTGATAAGAACATTATAATGTTATGTTAAAACAAAACCTAGAATTTGCTACCGACATGGGCAAGTCTTTTTTTATGTCCATTTGTATGGACATAATTGATGACCCCCTGTCACTCAACAGTACCAACAAACCAACAGATCAAACCAAAGAGTAAAGGTTGGCAGTGGGTCTATGAACACATGAGGGAATTGGTATTGACTAAATTGGGGAGAAAAAATTAAAAAAATAAGAGGATAAAAATTTTAAAATAAATAACCAAGAAGAACCCTTTGTTTGTGTCCACGCCATAGCTATAGGTGACAGTGGTACAGAGTAAGGGTCCCCAGCATTCTGCCTCAAGGCCATTCAATAAATTCAATAGATATCTCGATGGGTCACAATATTCTTCAGAACATAAAAGAATTAGGAGGAAGCCCCTTTTGACTTGATTTGAGCTCAAATATAGCAGATAGCAGACCTCTACGCATCACAATGAGCTTGTAGATCTGATTTTGTTTATTTGTCCAAATGTTCACGTCCATTATGAACAGGGACACGAGTGTGCATGCTTAGTTAAACAATAAAGTTTAGTTAGATTGCTTCTCCACCATCTTGGAGCCATTGTTCACTGTGCGTGTGTGTGCGTGCATATACGTACATACATGTGTCTGTAGGAGAGAGACCACATGTGAGACTAATTATGTTCGTGCTTTTGTGCATGCATGTAGAAGTGTGCGCTATACGACGTATAGTAGACCACACGTACCGTACGTGTGGTTCCGTAGTTAAATGAACACTATGGATAATGCAGTGCATGTATGAATGTACAGTATGCATGTTGCATGCTTCTCTACGTGCGTGCACTGCGTGCGCGTACTTGTATTGCAAATAGTCTCTATCGGGTGGAAACCTCATATGTCCAAAACTGTTACTTTCAAGGTTTCAAATTCAGAAATAGCAAAAGTAGCAGATCGACTACTTGCACACGCGTGTGTGCATGTGTGTGTGTGTGTGTGTGTGTGTGTGTGTGCATGTGTGTGTGTGTGTGTGTGTGTGTGTGTGTGTGTGTGCGTGTGTGTGTGTGTGTGTGTGTGTGTGTGTGTGCATGTGTGCGTGTGTGTGTGCATGTGTGCGTGTTATCAGTGCATTTATCAGAGTTGTGTTTCTCTCCAGAGAGCAGAGAGCGGGTTCAGACACACTGTCTGTTGGTATTCAGCAGCCTGTCACTCTCCTCTGCCCTTCTGCTTATGGGCTACACGTAGGAATGGGACGATAGGAAAATTTCATATCGCGATGATTGTGACAAGAAATCGCGATTTACGATATTATCACGATAATCAAAATCCATTATCCTAGGGACATTTGCCAAAGAATTGCAGATCTACAAGCTCACAATGCGTCACAACGCGACACGATCGGCAATTTTTTTGGCGGAGACATTTGATAGGGAGTGTAAAAAATACTGTATTCAACTGTAAGTACCTTTTACCAATTCTAGAGGGTTTAAGTGGTACCGGATATGCAGCTCAGCAAATAAAAGGTGAATTGATCCCAGTGCATGACGGAGGACGCTATCACGATAAATTAAATCTCCACGATTAACGTGTTTTTTTTTTAAATATATTAATATCGATTATCGTCCCATCCCTAGCAACACGTTCTCCTGCTTCTATCCATCCTTACAATACCTCTGTGTTTCTCTTGTAGAGAGCTTGTAGAACGGCTATTTTTGGCAAATATTCCCCCCAGAATAGGTTAAACATATATTATCACACCACTGTTAAAGGTAGGGTAAGTAAGTTATTTCACTTAAGTTTCAGTTTTCATGTAGGACCTTCCTCCAATCATGATCAAGTGGGGGCAGGCCTTGGTGCGTGTAAGGCCCGCCCCCACTCTATCCTGATTGGAGGAAAACCTGTAATCCAACAGTTTTGGTGAAACTGCTTTTTTGGAGCTGTGTGAAGCACAGGCTCCCTATACGTGGCCGTGTGGGTCTGTCTGTGTGTCTGTCTGTCTGTCTGTCTGTCTGTCTGTATGTAGCCTGAACTTCCTAAACTTCGGCACGCCACTAGTCCCACAGTTTTGCCACCACACACTCGCGCCATATGTCAAATCGACCGGCTTACTCGGGAATCGTGGGCTATTACTTTTCTAAGAGAAAGGTTCTATAGTTTAATTGATATTAATTTATTAGTGAATTAATTTTCCCCATTGACTTATAATGGGAATCGCAAAAACTCACATTCAATTATTTGTCTCTCGCAAACCATAGGGGCTAGAGTTTCAAGACTTGGAGAGGAGGTTCATAATGATTTCAAGGATTAAATAAAAAATAATTGTGTCATTTGGCCGCATGGTGGCGCCATAACACCCCACTTTACGTTTTGGCCTGTAACTCTTGAACCGTAGGTCGGAAAATTAAAAATATTTTTCCCTGGATTCCTTGGGTCATGACGCATCTCCCCATATAGGCCACGCCCATTTGCGCCATGATAGATTTTCCGCCATCTTGAATTTTCTCCAAAACACACTTTTTGCTCCTTTTCCTACATATTTTCTTCAAATGTCACAAAAATCGGTACACATGATCCACACACACACACACACACACACACACACACACACACACACACACACACACACACACACACACACACACACACACACACACACACACACACACACACACACACACAGCTCCACTTCACACGGGTGTGATTTTTCTCCTCACAGGGGATAAGGCTGAAGTCCAAACACTCTATAGTAACTAGTGCTATCAGGACCCATTTTGTTATTATTTGATTAAATTAAATCACTTACCCTACCTTTAATTTTGACAGCAAATTCTGATTTAGTCTAGGTCTTTTGAATAACACACATTTAGTCCTAGTTAAGTCATCTGAAATTGTTTAGTCTTAGTCTAGTCTAGTTTCACACAAACACACACATGCACACTCTCAGACTCACACGACACGTCCCACAGAGACACACAACAATTGCGCACGCACGCACACACACACACACACACACACACACACACACACACACACACACACACACACACACACACACACACACACACACACACACACACACACACATAAAGAGCCACAACCAATCAGTGTGTTTACGATCTGATACAGACTTGATCAGGGTGGTATAATATAGAGGGTCTCCTGTAACAGCACCCCAGCCCACCCCACCACGCACCCACCTACACACACACACACACACACACACACACACACACACACACACACACACACACACACACACACACACACACACACACACACACACACACACACACACACACACACACACACACACACACTCGCGAGCACACACAAATTCCATGGCTCAGCCCCCTTCGGTCTGATAACGGTAGCTAAGGGGGGGGAGAGGAAAAGGCGAGTCGAGGGACAGATATGGGGGGCTTTTTTTCCGGATGGACAGGTATGGTTTTGGACACGCTCCACTGCCCCGGGACTACCTGGGTGATTGGCACGGAGAGACGCCGTCACCTCCTCCCCTGGCAGATTATTCATATCACCCTAGTTAAGGTTTCATGAAGCAATTATAACGTCTCCACACTCCGCCAACTCTGGGATTGGCAGACTATAGCGACGAGCCCCTATGCAGTCTGCGAAAGGCCTGAAAATGCCTGTCACCGGGCAGAGAGAGAGGAGAGAGGTGGGGGGGGGGGGGGGGGGTCACGACACGACACACACACACACACACACACACACACACACACACACACAACACACACGCGTGTTGGGGGTCCAGTGGTCGGGATCGGGGGGTGGGGACAGTCGTCACGGTTTTTTCGTAAATTAATGCCGGCCTACTTGATCGTATACTACAGCGTCACAAAAAAGCATCAAAAGGTAGCAGAACCACAAGCCAGAAACTTTCAAAGGCGTTGCGCTTTGAGCTTATCGATCTACTACTTTGGCTACTTTTGAATTTGAATCCTGAAAAGTAACAGTGCTTTCCCCCCACCAGAGACGAATCAGACGATATACTGATCAGGGTATCCCCAGGGGTCTATACTTGGGCCCTGTCCTTTTTTATTCCTCTACATCATAACTCTTTGCCGACAATAACCAATCTACAAGCTCACAACTCGTATATTAATATGACGCTTTGTGAGCTTGCAGATCGGCTAAATTCTTCATCGAACGCTCTCCCATTATGACACATGCAGAGTACTAGTTACGCTAAGCACAACTGTCCTGTACATCGCCATACAATGAATAGTTCTCAATAAGACTACGGTGTGTTAAAAAACTCCTGCCTGCTCACCAGAGAATCCCATTCCACAGACTCATGCCTTCTCTATTTGAACGACCGCATCAAACGTGAGGTGGACTCAGCCAAATATTGCGGCATGGTCATGCTGGACCTCCAGAAGGCATTTGACACTGTAAATCACTCTATCCTGATTGATAAATTAAAAGCACTCGGTATTGATAGCGCAGCAGTGAGCTGGATTCAATCGTACCTGGAGCGGCTGGAGGGAGTGGTGGTGGTGGTGAACGGAAACCTACCCCCTCCACCACTCCCACTAAGCTGTGGCGTTCCACAAGGAAGCATACTAGGGCCTTTCTTGTTCCTATTATATGTAAACGACATGTCATCTGCTTGTGACTGCAATCTGTTCCTGTTTGCGGATGACTCAGCTCTCCTAGTCTCAGTCAGGGACAAATTACAGGTTGAAAAGAAACTCGAAAAGATCTGCACCTGGCTCAATGGCAACAAAAGGGTCTTTCTGTGTGGAGTTTGCAGTTTGTATGTTCTCCCTGTGTCTCCAAGGGTAGGTACCCTCACAAAAACATGCAGTAATCCTGGTCTCTATGATGCCTCCGCCTGGCCAGGCAGGGCCGCCTGATGGAGGGGAAAGGAAACTGGTTGGAATAACTTGTTCCTTCCACATGTTACATCCTCCGGGGAAACTCCCCCTGTCAGGTGATAAGAAGCGGCCTTCTCACTCATGTACTGAAGGAAGCAGGAGCTCAGTACAGGGCCCTCCCCAGGTTGGCAGAGGGAAGGTAGCGCCCAGGATTACAGATTAGGAATTGGCACTGGGTGTAAAATGGGTTACAAATTGTGGGATGAAAATTATACAAAAAAAGAAGAAAAGGCCTTGCATCAGACTCGCATTCCATACCTAATCATAAACATCCTTTTTTTTTTTTTTTCTTCTATAGTTTTTAAGCTTTTATTTAAAGAAATTGAATAAAGTTGTTTATATTTTATATTTGTTTTGTAAAGCGAGTTTGAGTGCTTAGAAAAGTGTTATATAAATTGTATGTATTATTATGATGATAGTAAAAATAGCTCACAACACTATGCGTTGTGAGCTTGTACAGTAGATTTACTATTTTCCCCTTTTTTATGCCTATAATGCAATTTCCAAAATAGGGACGCCAGGATTAAAGTGGCTAACGTAACTTTTTTTAATGTCGTTTATAGCTCTCTGTGAATGGCCTGGGAACACCTTATGAATGCCCTATTAACCCCCATTAAAGCGCTGTCATAACTGGCTCTTTATACAGAAGAATACAAGAAAGGTGAGCGGGCGATGCAACAGAATTGATTACTCAACAGCAGGAAAAGAAACCACATTATCACTGTAGCCTGACCGCCTCGGAAAACAACATGTGTGCAATGCACTGAAAGACACGCTCACTCTGAGGGAGCAGGCAGGCACGTACGCACTGTGGTGAAATAAATAACCTCTAGCTCTGAGAACCATGTGAGTGTACACACACACACACACACACACACACACACACACACACACACACACACACACACACACACACACACACACACACACACACACACACACACACACACACACACACACACACACACACACACACACGCCAAACTGTCAACTATTAAGTAAGCAAGAGGCGAACATTGTGAAAATAGACGATCTACATGCTCACAATGCCTCGCATATATGCTATTTTCACAATATTTATCTGCGGAACCGAGTCACATTAAATGTAATACCTGCAATTCCAAGTGCTTGTCAGGGTGGGGGTCCCCAGTTCAAATATGTTTATTTGGGGGGTCACGGCCTAAAAAGGTTTGAGAACCCCTGGTATAGAGCATTAACAAATTCATCCACCAGGGGCATTGACAACTCATTCTTATGACATCCTATCTGGCCAAGCTTTATAAACTATATATTTTTTAAAGAAAAGAAAAGAAGCGAATATTCGACTTCGGTGAATAGTGACTTTGATATTCGAATATTCGAATATTTGGTGAATGCCTTAACACACACACACACACACACACACACACACACACACACACACACACACTTACAAAAATACTAAAAAAATAAACATATCTCTCTGTCCTATTTCTCTCTCTCGCTCACACAAACACAGCTAACAGATCTACAAGCTCGAAACGCAAAGCGATGCGTTTTGAGATTGTCAATCAGCTACTTTTGCTATTTTTATTTTGAACTAGAGCATTCACCAAATATTTGAATATTCGAATATCAAAGTCACTATTTAACGTTGTTCACCGAAGTAGAATATTCGCTTATTTTTATCTTTTTATTGTTTTCGCTTTAAAAATATATAGTTCATAAAGCTTGGCTAGATAGGAAGTCATAAGAATGAGTTGTCAATGCCCCTGGTGGATGAATTTGTTAATGCTCTATACCAGGGGTTCTCAAACCTTTTTAGGCCGTGACCCCCAAAATAAACATACAGTATTTGAACTGGGGACCCCCACCCTGACAAGCACTTGGAATTGTAGGTATTAATGTGACTCGGTTCCACAGATAAATATTGTCTACATGCTCAAAGTAGATCAGCTATTTTCACAATGTTCGCCTCTTGCTTACTTAATATTTGACAGTTTGGCCAGTCCTGTCGAATATTCGACTATTCGAAGGTCGAATAATTCGAATACTAAAAATCACTATTCGTGAATGCCCTATTTTGAACCCTGAAAGGTTTTGGACTTATGAACTTTCCAACAGGCCAGTAATACAAGTACACACACACACGCACACGCACACACACACACACACACACACACACACACACACACACACACACACACACACACACACACACTCGCTCGTATAGCCCAGTTCTCACAGGCATAGCTGTGACCTGGTGGCGATTGAAGCCGGTTCTCGGTTGAGCTTGGCTGCTCAGACGGGGCATTAGTCTGTAAATACACTGGTCATACTGTGGCTAATTGAAAGAGCAGGGCCACGACTACATGCATTTATGCTCACGGAGAGGAGCCATGAATATCTCTGTTGCATTTGGGACAGGGACAGGAGCCTGAGAGAATAGCAGTGTGTGGCTGTGTGTGTGTGTGTGTGTGTGTGTGTGTGAGGGGGGGGGGGGGGGTGTAGTGCCACAGGCTCTGAATGTCTACCTGCAAAGGGGAGAGTATACTGTATGAGTGGATGTTCGCATGTATTCAAAAACATGAGCTGTGTGGGTGTGTGTACGGTATATTTATATATGTACGTGCGTGTGTGTGTGTGTGTGTGTGTGCGTGCACGTGCGTGCCTGTGTGTGTGTGTGTGTGTGTGTGTGCGCGTGCGTGTGTGTGCGTGTGTGTGTGTGTAGGAAAGCGGCTGGTGTGTTCAATGCGTACCTGCGTGGGGTTATAAGATTGGGTTTTGTGTTTCTGTATCCACGCCTACCGGTATGTATATATCTACCCACATCATGTGTCATGTGTGGCTGTATGTAGGCCTACTGTACAGGCATGTTTGTGTCTGCGTGTTGTGTATTGCATTATACAGTAGTAGGGCTATAACAAAAAAGTCGACAAGTCGACTCAGTCGACTTTATTACACAAGTCGACTCCCACCAGAGAAAGTCAAAAGTCGAAGTTGAAAAAAAAAATAATAATCTATTGTGAAAATGGCCGATCTACATGCTCACAACGCCTTGCGATGCGAGGCGGTGTGTCGGTGTGAGCATGTAGATCGGCTATTTTCACAATTTCTTCCTCTATATATATTTGACAATTTGGACAATGTTTAATTTGTCATTTTAGAGGTATTAAAAAGTCTTAAATTGGCACTTTAGAAATGTGAAGATACCCTCATACACTTAAACTTTATGTTGGTTTGTTTACAGTTGAGTGAAAAAACTATGTTTCACATTAATGCCCTATTATACAGTACATAAAGTTGTACATTATACTCCCCAAAGTTGGGGGACTTTACACTCTGGTCTGCGGTAGTTTCCAGTGCCGGGCTATAGTGAACACACAACAGGTACGTCACAAGGTGATTAATGGCCAGGGTAATATGGAAGTGCTCTCCCAACCAGAAATATAATAACACAATCATGCCAGGAGCAAACCTGACAGAGTTGGAGACGAACGGTAGAGAGCGGAGAAGATGAGATAGAGATAATAAGCAGAGAGGAGAGGAGAGGAGAGGAGAGGAGAGGAGAGGAGAGGAGAGGAGAGGAGAGGAGAGAAGAGAAATAGTGTTGCTGCAGTAAAATAGAGCTTTAATGGCAGTGATGGAAGTACTCAAATTCTTTCACTTAAAGGAGTTGTTCACCACTTTTCAACCTGTCTTCATATAATAGGTCCTCACTAATGTTCATGATAAAATATCACAAATTTTTTCTACTCAGTCCAAGTCTCCTAGGAGAGCTGTGGGAAGTTCAGAATCCATCGTCTTGTGACATCATCATTTTCCAAAAAAAATAAATTAATCAATATTTTTGAAAAAGATATTTAGATTTTTATTATCGCGAGAACAATGGTTTCCACTTTAAAATTGCAACTTTTCAGGAATAGAAAGCCTGCAGTTTCTATAAGCTGGATTGGCAATCGATGATGTCACAAGAAGATGGGTTTCTGACCTGCCCAAAGCCGCCCTCTGAGAAAAAAAGAAAGAAAAAAGAAAAAAGCTATTTTTGAGTGAGGACCAATTATATGAACATAGGTTGAAAAGTGGTGGAGTGCCCCTTTAAGTAAAATTTGCAATACAATACAGCAATGTAGAAATACTCTGTATGTAGGGTGCCCTCACACCAAAATACCTATGAGAGTGGAATCCGCGTTCCGCCAATGCATTTCAATGAGAAGGGAGTGTTTTTTGCAGAAATCCTCTGCTGGCATGAAACCGCTTCACTCTCATTGAAATGCATTGGCGGAACGCGGATTCCACTCTCATAGGTACTTTGGTGTGGGTGCAGCCTAACAAGTAAAAGTCTGGTATTCAACATTTACTTGAGTAAAAGTACAAAGGTATTGGTATCAAAATGTACTTGAAAGTACCAGAAAATATTCATGATGCAGAATGTACCATTTCACAAGTTTTCAAAAGAGCTTTTGAAAATAGCAGATCTAGAAGCATTGTCTCTTGTAAATCAGCGACTTTCAAATGGTCGAAATGTATATAGGGCTAAAGTGGTTCATGTATGTTTTGCAATAATAATCAAAGTCGAGGTGTAGTGGAGTAGAAGTAAAAGTACAGAAAATTCCGAAATACTCCAGTAAAGTAAAAACAAACAAACAGACAAAACATATCAAAATTGTACTTAAGCACAGTACTTGAGTAAATGTACTTAGTTACTTTACACCAATAGCTTAATGCAAGGTTCTTCAACGTTTTCAGGCTAAGGACCCCTTAGCGGAGAGAGAGATGAAGCAGAGACCCCCTCTACATATTGTATAAATGTGTGATGTAGATTTTCATTGATTTCATAGACAGATTCATGAACTTGTTTGACAGCACTGTCATCAATCAGTCAGTTAGATTTGTGCTAATGTGTTTTTTTTGGCCACTTAAATCTTGACTAAACTTGACCTTTCACTTTATACTTTTTTACCTCTAAACTGAACCCATTTGCCGAAAATAGCCGATCTACAAGCTCTCAACGCCTCGCGTTCTCAAGGAGGCGTTGAGAACGCGAGACATTGAGAGCTTGTAGATCTGCTATGTTTGGCTAAAGTTCTCCTCAGAATTGGGATGCGAGGGTTCAAGTTGTTCATTTTAAAATAATGATCCTATCACACAAAGATTTGACGGCCCCCCCTGTAGTAACTCTGAGGACCCCCTGGGGGTCCCGGACCCCCTGTTGAAGACCCCTGGCATTGAAGAGGGAGGTGAGGGAACCGCGGGTGATTGATGGAGCAAGAGGAAGGGAGGATGGGAGGAAAGAAAAAAATAAAAATCTAAAATGGTGCGATAAGAATGGAGGGAGATGGAGGGAGAACGGGAAGAGCCTGCCTTTTTGGAAGGCAACAATATCTTTTGCTGATGTTCACTATTTATAGAAGTCAAGTCAGGGCCTTAATTTATCCTCTGTCACGCAACAGTGTCTCGTGCTGCACACGCACACACGCATGCACACACACACGCACTCACGCGCACACACACACACACGAACATGCACACACACACACACACACACATGCACACACCTAAACAAACAATGCAGTTCTGTACCTCAGCAACCTCATTTGGTTATGGCCATGTGATGTGTGTATGTGGGTTCGTGTGTTCACACTACTAGCCATTGTACCGTCATCCTATAGCTTTATCACTGGTATCTCAATGGAATACACACACGCACGCACGCATGCACACGCACACAAAATTTGCATGTGGGGGCGCAAAAACAAACATGTTGCAAGTGCAACAAATACCAGTTTGTTGTAATATCTTAGGAAATATGAAGGAATTTATACATTTCATACATATAAAAATGTATTTTATTTTAGCATTTTAAATCCTAACCCTAAAATCTACAAACTCACGATGCGTAACGTACACGTTGTTAAGCTGCTATATTTGGTGCAAAACCAAGCATAAATAAGGCATAGACCCAACCACTAAAGCTAACCTCTAAATGCCTATAGTTCTCATACCCCAACCTGAATCTTTTTCTAATCATAAGCCTAATTCCCCAAATACCTTTTAAAAATAAAACATCTGTTTCTCCTGTGAGAACCTGCAGGAAAATTGTCCTCACAATATCTATTTCTCAAAGTCAACTAATACTTCACCTCTTATCTCCATATTTGTACTTTTACTTAAGTTAGCACTTTGAATTTGACAGAGATAATTTGCCTAACCCTCAAAAGGACGCACGCACGCACGCGCACACGCACACGCACACGCACACGCACACACACACACACACACACACACACACACACACACACACACACACACACACACACACCTAAAAGAGAAAACTGACTCTGTCCACTGTCTCCGTATTCCAGAGCGTTCATTCCACTCTGAGTGTAAAGAGTAGAGGACATTTTGGACTCTTTCATGGTGACATAGACCAGTGATTCTCAACCTTTTCAGACAGCGACCCCCAAAATAATCATAATATAGACAAGCACTAAGAGTTGAGGCATTACATTTTGTATAGCACGGTTCTATTGTTGCGAGGCGTTGGGAGCATGTAGATCGGCTATTTTCACAATTTCAGCCTCTGATATTTGACAATTTGGCCAAAGTTTAATTTGTCAATTTAGAGGTATTAAAAAGTCCTTAAATTGTCACTTCAGAAATGTGCAGATACCCTCTATACACTTAAAATGTATGTTGGTTTGTTTACTGTTGAGTGAGAAAACAATGTTGCACATTAAGTTAATCATCTGTGGACCCCCCAAAATAATTTGGCGACCCCAAAAACTGGGGATCCCGACCCACAGATTGAGAACCACTGACATATACAGTACATTAAGTCCAACTACAGAGACAGCTCGCGTCCAGCTTACTGGAGTCTAGAGCAGTGGTTTTCAACCCTTTTCACATCATTATTCATTGAGCATTTGAGCCGCGGCCCGCGGACCACCATTTGATGACATTTAACCACTCGTCAGAACCAAAACCTTTGTTCGCAATTCCATGTTGTATTGATGTTGGTACTAGAGATAACAGGCAAACGTTTCAAAATAACTTTTCTACAATCTAATTGTCTAGACTTCTTGTAAATTGCAGTAATGCAGATGTTTAACGATAACTTAACTCTTGAAAGCGTAAAATGAACCCAAATGGACCTGTAACGGTTAAAGATCTATAGGGGTCCATTTGGTTACCAACTCTCCATCATTTAGCTGCATGGGGACCACCTGGAACCCCCTCAAGGATCACTGGTGGTCCCCGGACCACTGGTAATACTGGTCACAACCTGTATTATATATGATCTGTTTGAACAAAGTGTGTTCAAACACTTTGTGACCTGTGTGATCAGGCTGACTGTTAAGGGGACATTTTTAAACTCTCAACTGTCAATTCATTCTTTTTACTCATCTCCTTTTGAACCATTTATAGGACAGGAGTGAGGGGCGGTGCAGGGGTCTTCAACGTTTTCAGGTCAAGGACCACTTAGTTGAGAGAGAGATGAAGCAGGGACCCCCACAACCTGTTCATAGATGCCATATCGTTTCATTGTTTGACAGCACGATCATCAGTGTATTTTGGATTTACAGTATGTCAATGTGTTTTCAGATATTTAACCACTTGAACCGTCAATACTTCTCCCATCTACAGCAAACCTCTTTACCGAAAAATAGCCGATCTACAAGCTCACAACGCCTCGCAGCGCAAGGCTAAAGTTCGCAGAATCTGGTTAAAAATCTGGCTAAAAAGGAGATTTTCTTTTTTTCTTTCTATCACACAACGATTTGGAGTTAACTCTGAGGACCCCCTAGGGGTCCCGGACCCCCTGTTGAAGAACCTTGCCGTACAGTATATATGGGATTGGACCGTGTATACGGAGTGGATTTTTGAGGTGAAAGAAGCATCTTGGGAGTAAAAGGGATATAGTGGGTGTGTGGGAGCCGGGAAGGTATGTTTAGCTAGGTATTTTATTCATCCCGAGGGGTAATTCACGTGTTACAAACGTGTTTAAAAACATCTAAAATTGTCATAAAGCACAGTCAACCTATAAGAATGATGTATATCGGAACGGTTACCCATATACAGTATGGAGACCCCTGGTACCCATATATGGAGATCCATGTACTGTATTTGGAGATAGATATGCTGTGAGAGCCCAAACATGCTTACTTAGTTATTCGTTGTGAAAGTCCTATGACGTCTATGACATCTGACATCATACATACAATCCCTTTTATGCCCATATATGGAGATCCCTGTCTGTAGAACCAGCCACACATTATGGGCTGTCTTGGCCATCTGTCTTGGCCATATATGGATTCTGTTAGTGTAGTATGTGGCCGATGTGGCCTCCATATATGGGCATTCCCAAGTCCTGTAAGATATGGGCTTAACTCTTTTAGTGCCACCCGTTCACCACTAGAGGGTGCCCCAGGTGCCATAGAAAATCCCATAGAGATATGCTGGTATATGCAGAAGCCCTGCAGCCATGACTTGCCTGAACACTTTCCTTTGTGCATGTACAGGAAGAGGATGAAGTTAGCTTGAAGTTAGCTATTGGCTACCAAGCATTTTAGAAGCCTTATTTTCGTCAACTTAGCCATGATTAAACCTTGCACACCTCATGCATGGGAAAAAAAACAGAGAAGAATGAGCCCTAAAAATGTGGATTTGTGCAGTTTGTTCACAGCTTTCAAACAAAAAAATCCGATTGGAAATCCGTTCAGGCATTCTTGAGATAATCGCCATTATGTTTTACATGTTATGTAAACAAACATGGCTGCCCTGTATGTTAGATGGGGTTGTATGGGGGTGGAACATGCAAAATCGCGATTGAAATCATGTTCACTAGATTTGATGGGGTCCAAAAAAAAAATATTTTTTTTAATTTTAATTTTTTTTTTTTTTTTTCAAAAACCGAACTTTTTCGGTTTTGGCATATGTAATACGTTTTAAAAAACCGAACATTTTCGGTTTTGGCACTGGATGAGTTTTTAATATTGATGACATCAGGGATTTCTATATATGGGCATAATCATTAATCAGCATGATCATTCAAGCCAACCAGATGAGGAGTTGTACAATCTTATTGCTGCAGGCAGAAAAGATCTGCTATATAGCGTTCATTCTTGCAACTTGGATGTAACAGTCTGTTGCTATAGGGGCTTTTCTGCCCTGTCAGAGTGTCATGTCATTTGATGTGAGCACGAGATATATAAGGAGAATAATGTAGTGGTGGTGAGCAGGGTTAGTGTTTGTACACCCCCAGAGTTACAAATGGAATAATTAGCATGATGGAGGATGTCAATGTGTACTACTCGGTAAACCAACAAAGAATACAATTAGAGCTTGTTCAATGCGTTCAATGTTAGTGATGAGCAATCAACGTGATTTACTCGCAGTTCTATTTCTGCAAACTAACTGGACAAACGCGTGGAGAGAGAGAGAGAGAGAGAGAGAGAGAGAGAGAGAGAGAGAGAGAGAGAGAGAGACGCATATTATTCACAAACCGGGTATCTAAACATAATTTCTCATAACATTCATTCTCGCTTTAACAAAACACACATGAAAAGAGAGTTATCGCTGTCAACAACCGAGCATCGAATGTGGAACCATCTTTTTCATTCTCAATATGTCAAGGTTGGGGTGGTTTCCAGGAGAGCGAGAGGGAGAGAGAGAGAGAGAGAGAGAGAGAGAGAGAGAGAGAGAGAGAGAGAGAGAGAGAGAGAGAGAGAGAGGGTTAGAGGGGGAAGGAGTGTCGTTCTCCATCCCATGCTCTGCTCTCCAGAGAATCCCATCATGAAACGCCAAAGCACAAAGAGCTCAGCCAACAACTGGAACTGACTGAAGGGACCTTTTCATCGGTAGCCTGGACATCACTGGGGCAACAGCACCATCTAGAAGGTCAATGGCGGTGCTGCAACAACGACTGTCTAACTCTCAACCTGCCTGGCTAGTGGGGGTACCCAAAACAGAGGGTGGTGGGGGGGGGGGGGGGGGCATTCTTTATTTCCCATATTAATACAGTGATCAAATGAGCTATGGCAAAACAATTCAAATCAAATCCGTGTGGAGTCTTAAGACAAACCCCCCCCCTCCCCCCACCACCCCACACAGACACACACATAAGAGACGTAATTCAAAGACGGGACCCACAGCCTTCTTCTGTGTGTGAATCCAGTGTTAATAAGGTATAAGGCTACACAGACTGCCAGTGCGCAGTCACACACACACACACACACACACACACACACACACACACACACACACACACACACACACACACACACACACACACACACACACACACACACACACACACACACACACACACACACACACACACACACACGCGCAACTAAAGGAAAAAATCAAACGAATTAGAATTTGCCATTTGCCTTTGTCCTTTTCTATACTGCTTCGCTTTAATTCCCAACCAAAAAAGAAATGTACGGGGGGGGGGGGGGGGGGGGGGGGTTTGATTCCAAAGTGGTGCAGTGAAATAACACGGTGGAGTGTATTGGTGGGGGGCTCTCTCTGCCGTCTCTCTCATTTAAATAACCGCCAACACTGTTTTTTTCCCTCTAACAAAAATACTGTAGTAGTACAATAACAATGAAATAAGACCCTGTGAAAACTCGCAGCCCGCAGCAAGTATTTAAAATATCATTTAAAAAGGGGGGGGGGGGTCTGATCTGTAATTCAGAGCGGATATGGTATCAGACGGCGTGCTTGTCATTCCGCAGCTATAATCTCCGCAACGCAGAGGAACACACTGTCTGCTGGCAGCCATGGAGAGAGAGAGAGAGAGAGAGAGAGAGAGAGAGAGAGAGAGAGAGAGAGAGAGAGAGAGAGAGAGAGAGAGAGAGGAGAGAGAGAGAGAGAGAATGGGGGGGGGGGGGAGACGGCGGCGACTACTTATTTTTCTTCTCCTCCAGCTCTAGGTATATACAGTTCATTCGTCTCGTATCGGCCAGGAGAATCTCGGAGATGTATTTTTTTTTTTTAAAGGAACGCCGCTGACGGAGGAGTGGGGCGTGCAGTTGGGAAGTGCAGAATGGAGGAAAACAAATGATGGCGGTAGGAGTGAGTGCATGGAGGGGGAGTGGGGGGGGGAGAAAAGTTGAATACTTTGGACATTATTACCACGAAGGAAACAATGCAGGGACGTGCAGAGAATGTTAGAGAGGCAGGGGCTGAAAGGGCCTTTTGGTGAGAACATTGAAAATACAAAAACACAGAGGGGGAAATTCTTTCAACATAATGATGCTGCGTTCAAGTTCAGGAGAGTTTGGACAAGGCAATTAATTCTCTTGAATGCTGCCTTCAGGTATGGCATGGAAAGAAGGCGTTTGCATTTTTACAGACGGATAAAAGGGCAGGGGCTCAAGCCCCCTTTGATGTCTATGTGTGCACGTGCCTGAAGGAATGAATGATGGAGGGGAGAGAGGCTGGTGAGAACACTATCAAGTAGACCGGGGGCGTTGGGGGTGGGGGGGGGCATGAAAGAGAGGATGTTATGAATGAGTGAAAGTCTCCTGGACTCCTGGCATACACACACGCGCGCACGCACGCACGCACATGCACACACACACACACACGCACAATGCAAACACGTGTAAACCTACACACATTAGGTATTGGTTAGCAGTGTGGTCTGGACAGGAAAGGGCTGGGGCCGGCGCACACAGCAGGACGCAGACCTGGGTCAGCACACACACACACACACACACACACACACACACACACACACACACACACACACACACACACACACACACACACACACACACACACACACACACACACACACACACACACACAGGGCCATCCTTACCCACCTATCCTGTTGCAGTGGGGGGTCAAAACCCTGACTATCCCCCCCCTACACACACACACACACACACACACACACACACACACACACACACACACACACACACACACACACACACACACACACACACACACACACACACACACACACACACACACACACACAAAAGGTGGACAGAGCGTGCGGAAACTGGCTGTGACATGTTGTCCCATGGTTCAGGCTGGGGGGCTCTGAGGCTGGCCTGAGCCATCTATCATACAGCCAGACCACCGTAACCAAAGACATGAGTGGCATGGCTCTCTCTCTCTCTCTCTCTCTCTCTCTCTCTCTCTCTCTCTCTCTCTCTCTCTCTCTCTCTCTCTCTCTCTCTCTATACAAATGTTAAATGGGCTGCATTTATACAGCACCTTTCTAGTCGCCCACCAAAGACCATTCAAGTCACTTTACAATGTGTGTTACACTCACCCATTCACACGCCGACAGTGGAGTCAGCCATGCGAAGCGCCGAGCTGCTCATCGGCACCACTTAGGGGTTCAGTGTCTTGCTCAAGGACACTTCCACACGAAGCCAAAAGGAAGAACCGGGGATAGAACCAGCAGCCTTCCGTTTCCAAGGCCTCCGCTCTACCTCCTGAGCCACTACCGGCCTCACCCAGGCACGAAGACAGATACTGTATATTAAAAAAAACACCAAAGCCAGGTTATTCTATTGCGCTCATTAAAAGCCAAGAACCTTATCTCTTTCACACAGCCATAAAACAAAATGGGGCCACTATGTGGCAACTATGACCTCCTTACCTATCCTCCCTCGTCCCTATCAACAGTGTCTCAGGGTGATGCAGCATATAGCGCATGTGTGAGTGAGTGAGAGCGTGGTGTGGAGGGGTGGATATACGGAGGAGTGAGTGTCTATCGTTTCTCTATATCTAACTTTTTTTCTATATTTTCTCATGCTTTGCTGGGTTACGTTGTTAACGCGTTTGTTTCATTCACTGGTTAGTGTTTAAACCTCTGTGTGAGCGGGGGTTGACTTTTTGTTGACGGCCGCGCTGCTGTCAGCGTCATGAATGAGTTTACGACTTTGACAAGAAAACGCGGCTTTAAGATCTCGCCGAGCTTCCCTTGTTCAGTTGAAGAATGCAGCTAAGCTGTTGCAAAGGCGGTGGGTGCTGCGAGTGTAATATTGATGACATCAGGGATCTCCATATATGGGCATAAAAGGGATTCTGTTGGTTAGAGTGGTTCCCATGACATCAAAACATACAACATATTTTATGCCCATACATGGAGATCCCTATATGAACCAGCCACACAGATATGGGCCATGTCTTGGCCATCGATGACATCAGGGATCTTCATATATGGGCATAAAAGGGATTCTGGGGAATACCCATATATGGACTTTTACATAGGTGATGTCACCTGTGATATCACCTGTGATGTTACAGTGATGTGTCAAGGGAACCAACCCATAGACTGTAAAAATGTGTACACACACAGAGACAAGCTGTGACATTTCTCATGGTAAACTGCGACCTTCGGTCGCAATGACACGTTTGTGTCTGTGTCGCCTCTCGCCACCCCGGCAACAAAAGTAATGCTGTCAAATGTTCCACCGTTTATAAGTGATGGAACTCATTGTGAAAGAGTTGTCAAGGTTTGGGAAGGTTGTGTCTGCAGTCAAAATGTTGGCGTCGGGCTGTAAATCACCTGAACTAAAACACCTTGTGTCACACAGGAGACTGCTGTATATGATATTAAATGACAGGACCCCTAGAGTTGGAATTACATTTTAAGTTAAGGACGGCTTTGAATACACTCTGTTTGCCACCATCTGATCAGGTCATGCCCAGAACAGCAGTCCACTTGGCCTGGGGAAGGGTTGAGTGGTGTTGGTAAAGGGAGGAGGGGGACTGCACCATGGGGACGTCCTGCTACTGCAGGGGAGACAGGAAAGGTAAATAAAGAGGGGGAGGTTGCTGGACAGGAGGATAAAACTGAAGGGGAGAATGAACAGCAAGAGAATGGTGGAGGGGAGGAGGATGGTGAACTTGAGGTCGACAATGAGGTTCTGAATAAACAACAGGACAGCGACGCCAGTGCCAGCCAAGTGGAAGGGGGTGGGGCTGGAGTAGGACAGTTAGTAACAGAGGTAGACAGGAGAGCAGAAGAGGATAGTTTAAAGGGGACTAGATATAAAAGGAAGGCAAAAAAAGATGCAGGTGGCTCATAGGGCATTCAGCAAATATTCGAATATTCGAATATCAAAGTCACTATTCGACCTTGTTCACCGAAGTCGAATATTCGCTTATTTTTTTTTTTTTTTTATTGTTTTCTCTTTAAAAAATATATAGTTTATAAAGCTTGGCTAGATAGGAATAAGAATGAGTTCTCAATGCCCCTGTTGGATGAATTTGTTAATGCTCTATACCAGGGGTTCTCAAACCTTTTTAGGCCGTGACCCCCAAAATAAACATATTTGAACTGGGGACGCCCACCCTGACAAGCACTTGGAATTGTAGGTATTACATTTAATGTGACTCGGTTCCGCAGATAAATATTGTGAAAATAGCAGATCTACATGGTAGATCGGCTATTTTCACAATGTTTGCCTCTTGCTTACTTAATATTTGACAGTTTGGCCAGTCCTCAGTCCTGTCGAATATTCGACTATTTGAATACTTTGAGGTCGAATAATTCGATTACTAAAAATCACTATTCGTGAATGCCCTAGTGGCTCACAACCAAAAAAGGTGGCAGAGGAAACAGGTGACAGTCAGAGAGCTTGTAACTGCTCCTAAACACTCTTCTTCAGGCACAGAGAAGGACAATGCTCCAACTGCTGTCGTTCACAGGAATCTTTATCTCTCCCATGCTCAAACACCGTGATAAACATGTGTGCCTTCTGCACCCAAACGTTCAGGAGAGTTAAATCTTTAACATTCTGCTTTTATTATTTCTTCAGAGCCTCCTCTCACAGAGACAAGAGCTCCTCTTTCTTCAGAACTCAATCTGTTCTCATCTTTGTTAACCTGCATCTGACCAGGTGGACCCTATATACACTAATTGCATCATGTGCCTCTAACCAAGCCACACCATACGCTACCTGAGCAACAGGTGGCACCATTAACCTGCAAAACCACAATATGTCACTCAAATCAAAATTAAACCACCATTTCCACATTTCCAACAATAAAATGAATACATCAAAATAATTCATGTAGCCCCCCCATTGCTGGGACAGCTACAGAGCTGATTCAATTCCAGACGGTGGTGAAGCTGGGGGGTGGGAGAGTGAGGAGTCAGAGGATCAACTGGCTAATTATGGACTGGAAGCAATGAAGAAGGCCAAAAATGTAAAGGGGGTAAAAGTGGTGAGTTATTTCCCTAGGAAAAAAGCCTTTGTTGAATCAGCTAAATTAAACATGGAAAAAAAGAGGAAAAGGGGCTTTTACAGAGCAAGAAATCTGTAGAGTAAAAAAGTGGTTAACGAAGGTGAATAAGGAAATGGAAAGCAATGATGAAATGTAAACTGATTAATATGAGTGAGTTCATGTTAGTGGATTATTTGGTGCTGTTTTGGGGTTCCCTCTCTGCAACGAGTCCTCTTTTTCACCTAGCTTTGCTTTTAATGGACACGAAGAGGTTCTATGGGGTCTGTTGGACTGGACAACGGGGTACAATGCTGCATGCCCGTAGACTACTGCTACATGGAATAGTTTGGATTTGGAACTCCAAAAAACACGAATATTATACAATTCAAGAGGATGTATAAGAAACAAATAATCAAGTGTTATAGAGTGGAGGAAAGTGGATGTTGATTGTATTTGTGTATGGGTGTATATGTATATGTGTATGCATGTATACAGATGTGTATATGTATATATGTATGTGTATGTACAGGTATATGTATGTAGATAGCTGTAGATAGATATTATACTATAGATTAATTGGAAATATATGAATAATGTATAGATATCATATGAATAGATGATATACAGTATTGATTATGGATTATGATTATTATACAATAAAGGGGTAGGAGTTAATAAGTATTTACTTCATCCTACTCCTTTTTGGACTTTTGAAAAAAAAATGATGATCGCACTTTATTTACTTTATTTTTGTTTATGTATCATTTTTTTTTTTTTTATATTTGTGACCATTATTATTTGTTTTAATGTTTTTGTTTTTAACTGTGAGTTCAAAATAAAGATTATCAAATCAAATAAAAAAACATGAAATAACCTCTGGTTGGCGGGGCCAGGATGGGCCTGTAATAGAGTCCGATCAGAAGGTAGTGTTGCTCACAGACTGTGTGCCAAGGGTCACTGGAGTGCATGTTGGAAGGAGAACACTGGACAAGGAGTCAGCAACTGATCTGATGGGGGCGTTGCGATCAGTTTGCTGTGAAGATTGTTTTCTGAGACAATGTACTGATAAACTGTCTGTGGAGGACATGAACCTCAGCTGGGCCGCCTGAGAGAGGGTGTCTGATGCTCGAAAGGCCCGAAACACTCAATGATCTCAGGTCCATCACTGATGATGATGTGCCCCAGCCCCCAGCTATGCAACAGAAGATGTTTCACGACAACTATTTGTCAAATTGTAACACCACATGTTTGTTTACTACAGTAGTAAAACTAAAAGAGTGAGAGAAAAATAATAAATAATGGAGGGTAAAAAACAAACATTAAAACGGTATAAAATATAAACAATTGAATAAGGAAATGTAAAATAAATAGTGTCCCACCTGAATAATAATTATGTGAGAAGAAATTGGAACATATTTCGGAGGTGGAGAGCCGTTCCCCAGGGCGGGAGCTGTATGCTGACCCAAAGAGCTGTTCTGAGAGACAAGTAGAAATATGGCAGTTGTCAGGGGCAGGGCATTGACTTGTGCTGTTCTGTGGCTGAAAAACTGTTGCACAGGTGTTGTGTCCGCGGAGGCGGGCTGGGCGAGGAGGAGGACTCGGTGCAGAGGGGGAATTTAGTGGTGACAGCATCAAATGATCGACTGACTTCTCTGTATGAATTGAATCTTTTTTCTTTGGTTCTAAAATATGGGAGGAGTTAGTCTGATCAAATTGTTTAAATGAAAAAGGTATTATTGTTGTTTGGTTTTTGAAAAGTGCCTGGAGCATTTCATTTTATTATTGCTGTGCCATATGTGAGAATATAATATGTGCAGTATTGGAAAATAGTGTTTAAATAAAAGGGATTTTTAAAAGTCAAAAGTCTGCCTCTCTCTCTCTCTTCCTCTCCCTCTCATACACAGCACCTTTCTAGTCGCCCACCAAAGACCATTCAAGTCACTTTACAATGTGTGTTACACTCACCCATTCACACTCCGACAGTGGAGTCAGCCATGCGAAGCGCCGAGCTGCTCATCGGCACCACTTAGGGGTTCAGTGTCTTGCTCAAGGACACTTCGACACGAAGCCAAAAGGAGGAGCCGGGGATAGAACCAGCAGCCTTCCGGTTCCAAGGCCTCTGCTCTGCCTCCTGAGCCACTACCGGCCTCACCCAGGCACGTAGACAGATACTGTAGATAAAAATAACACCAAAGGCAGGTTATTCTATAGCGCTTATTAAAACAAAATGGGGCCACATAGTGGCAACTATGACCACCTTACCTATCTTCCCTCGTCCCTATCAGCAGCTGTGTCTCAGGGTCATGCAGCAGGGACGTGCTGGCCATTGGGAAAAGCGGGACAACTCCCGAATGGCCGGTTCATTCCCGGACGGCCATTAGGAAAAAATTCAAAATAAAATGTCGGCATTTGTTCCATTTTGGGGGCTGGGCAGCAAATCGTCACAAATTTGTAAATTCTTTCGCAAAGCAAAGCCCTGCTTCATCATACAAGGCTGTCGCACAAAAATAGTGAAAACAGCAGATCTACAAGCACACAACGCCTCGCACCGCGAGGCGTTGTGTGCTTGTAGATCGGCTGTTTTCACTAGTTTAAATCATTTTTTAAATGATAAATACAAAACAAACGGTTTTGTACATACAAGGTTTCCACCCAACAATGACGAAATATAACTCATGTAATTGGCCCACTGGCTTGTCACTTGTCATGATCTGAAATGGCAAAGTAGCAGCAGTGCTATAGAGAGAGATCTCTCTCTATAGCACGCAATGAGGGCCTCTCCAACTCTTTTTCCCGGGCTGAATCAGGGGCCCAGCACGTCCCTGTCATGCAGCACATATCGATCAACAAAATATAATAATATATCTAATTCACCTCAGAACCCTCTGTGTTCCAAGACGGCAACTCTACCCCTAAGCCACTCTATTACCTTGTGCTGTTTTTGCCCATTGTAAGTCACCCTGGATTAACAGTGTCTGCTAAATGCCTAAATTGAAGTGGAAATTAAAAATATATCCACAACTTTCCAACATCCCAAAATGCATTGCGCAGACGTTGGACGGAGCTTCCGGCGCCGCAGCCGAGTGTGATCTACAGGCTCACAACGGTTGCATCTGCGACGCGGCGTGAGCTTGTATGTCTGCTGTTAACCGGAAGTGTGGTACAAAGGATTCTCCAGTAAATTCCAGCGGAAAGAGGTGGATATAAAACATTAAGAATTCATGACGTTGGTTCAGATGGAAGTTTGTTTATGCTACTTCAGGCTAATGTGTCTTGGCTAGGGCCTTCATCAGAGAGTATATGCCCACAAAAACAGATAGACCTTCATTGATCCCCGTGGGGAAATTCAGGTGTCATGACAGAGATAATCATACCAAAGAAGAGATGTGCAATGCCTTGACTTAAACTTGGTTGCTCGCCATGTTGTGCAAGCTCACATTTGAAAACTTGAAATGGGACATTCTGCATAATGAGTACTTTCTACTTTTGGTGGTTTAAGTACATGTTGATGCCAATACTTTTGTACTTTTACTCAGGCAATGTAGAAATAACATTGTGGTATTGATACTTTTACTCAAGTACAAAATGTGAGTACTTTTTCCACCACAGCCCAGCTCCACACCCGGACCTTCAGCCTGAGTAAGTAGGTCCTCCGCTTCATTCGTAAACCCCTTTCCCAGAACGATACTGTAAGTCCCTCTTGTCTCTCCCTCTCTCTCTCAGCATAACGTGTGGGTGTGCAGGCCTCACCAGTCACGGCAGACCCCGGCGGGCCCCTGAAAGACACAGGCAGCGGACCAGATTGATGAGAGTGGAGCTCTCATTTGGACCGGACGAGAGAAAAGTGGCCAGTTTAAGACCACTACTGTATTTTAAACGCTGCAAGCTCTTTTGCCGCCGCGGCCGGCGCGCGTTAAAGAGACTGATGGATCCCGTTGGGGTGGGGTGGGGTGGGGTGGGGTGGGGTGGGGGGATCTACTCTCTCTCTCTCTCTCTCTCTCTCTCTCTCTCTCTCACTCTGTTAGGGCCGCCGTTACCACAGCGATGGGAGTTGGGGATGAAGAAAAAACCAAAGGGAGAGAAAGAGAGAGAGAGACCAGGGTGGCTGGGAGGGGGTGTAGTATAAATCTGCACAGCGGGAATCGATTGTCTCTCCCTCCGTCTCTCACTATCTCATCTGCCGGGGCTGGGAGAGGCAGGCCGGTTTAAACGATCCTGACCTTGTCCGACATAAATAGTAAGAAAAGTCCACGGAGCAGATAGCTTTGTGTAGGGCTCGGGGAGGGGGGGGAGGGGGAATGCATTGAGATAAGGGGGTGAGTGAGATAATGCCCTGGCATTACTACATCAGAGTCTGTGTCACTCACGCACACACACTCGCCAGCACACACACGCACACACACACACAGATACATAGCGCCCAGCATCCGTTGCCGTGGGAAACAACCGTGGCCTTCCTTCCTCCCCTATCGCCCCCTCCACTCCTCTCCTCTCCTGGGGTCTGATCACAGAAGAGAGGAGACCGGAGAGAAATGGAGAGATAGATGGATAGAGGGGCGAAGAAGAAGAAGAGTAGGGATGAAGAGGGTGGCGGAACGAGGGACAAAAGGGAGATGAAGGTTGGAGCGGGAGAGGGGGAGGCAGGTTCAAATATACTGTATAGGTGCAGTGTTGGCAGACCAGGAAAAAGCCACATGTGAGGTGAGGTGCGTGTGTGTTTGTTATCAGTCCCAAAGCTCCCATGCTCCTCTCTCTCTCTCTCTCTGTGATTGTCCCTTGCACCAGTGATGGCAGAGGAAGGGGGAGGGGGGGGGGGGGGGGGGGTGTTTAGAGCGAGGAGAAAGAGGGTGAAGTCAATTGGCTCCAATGAAACCCCCCATTCTGCTCTGTGAAGAAGACATGAATGTTTTAAAATAAGAAAGAGCCCCCCCCTTTATGTGGGCACTCTCTTCTCCTCCCTTCTCTTCTGGCGAGTGTAATGCCTCTGTACCTGACAGTGGCGGTGTGCCCCGGGTAAAGGCAGAAATCTCTGCCTCCATTGTCACCTGTTCCTCTAATCATTTTCCGCCCGTTGTGTCACAATGGGAGAGGCTGATAACGATAACGAGGGGAGCTAATACAGAGCCACGGCCGAGGCCCCCCGAATACAATGTTCACATGTCTTCGCTCGCTGGCTGGCACACGCACACGCGCAAACGCACACACACACACACACACACACACACACACACACACACACACACGCACACACACACACACACACACATGCACGCACACAAGTGTACACTTTAATGCAGGTGCGCGTGCTTATACACAATGCCTGCCTGCTCATACACAGCAACACACCTGAACTCACATGCGTGCACGTGCACACTTCGACTCACTCCATGACACAGACATTATACAGCGCCGACTGTCAAATCACCCTTGCATACGCGTTACACACCTTTACGGTTTAATCATACGACATTCTAATAGGAGACTGATAACGGCAGAGACACCATGTTAATTCTCTGCTTCTTAAAAAAGAAAGAAAGAAAGAAAACCGTTGAGAAAGCAGCTTTCGGTATGTTATGTTATACTCCATTTCACACACAGTCAACATGCAAAGAGCTGGGAAGATTTCCCATCTGGGATCAGAATTCCAGAAGGTTGAACAGAATCCACACATCTTGAAGATAAGAAGCTTCTCTGTGATCAGTGGTGGAAAAAGTTAAAAAAGGAAATGTACAAGTGACTTTGTTACAAATAAAGTCTGAAATTCAAAATGTATTTGAGTAAAACTACAAAGGCTAGCATTAAAATGTACTTAAAGTACCAAAATCTGAAAGTACTCATTATGCAGAATGTTTCAAATGTATATCATGTATACAAATTTGAAAACAGCAGATCTACAGGCTCACATTGCGTCACGAGTCGACGAATTGTAAACTTGTAGATCGGCTATTTTCGAATGGACAAAATGTTATATAGGGTTAATGTAGGTTTTGTAATGATCATCTATTCTAAATTTACAAAGTAACTAAAGTTTTAAAATAATTGTAGTGGAGTAAAAGTACAATAGCTGCCACTGTGGTGGAGTAGAAGTAAAAGTAATGAAAATTTGAAATACTCCAGTATAAAAATAAAGAAAGAAACTCAAAATTGTACATTACTTGAGTACAGGTACTTAGTTACTTTACACCAGTGGTTCTCAACCTGTGGGCCGGGACCCCCAGGTGGGGAGGGTCCCCAGATGATTAACCTAATGTGCAGCATTGTTTTCTCTCTCAACAGTAAACAAACCAACATAAAGTTTAAGTGTATAGAGGGGATCTGCACATTTCTAAAGTGACTTTTTAAAACCTCTAAAATAACAAATTAAACATTGTCCAATTTGTCAAATATTAGAGGCAGAAATTGTGAAAATAGCCGATCTACATGCTCACAACGCCTCTATTTTCACAATAGAACCGTGTTATAGAAAATGTAATTTCTCAACTCTTAGTGTTCGTCAAGGTGGGGGGGTCCCCAGTTAGAATATGATTATTTTCAGGGCCTGAAAAGGTTAAGAACCACTGCGTTACACCACTGCCTGTGACTGTATTTGATCAGAGACTGCTCTGTGAGTATGTTTTTATCTGGAACTGCTCTGTGACTATGCTTTATCAGTGGCTGCCATCGCTGTAATTTCAGTGTTCAGATGCATTCGCTCCCCTCAGGAGCAAACAATAACAAGCACAAATACAATACACAAACAAGTCCTGCAGGACATGAACAGTACGCACACCGAGGTATGCATGATGCATAAGAATGCATGCATGCCAAATGCAGTGTTAATTCCGTCCACTAAAACTATGACGAAAAATGTTCGACGACTCGTTTTTCCACAGACGAAAACTCAATAAAAACTCAATAAAACTAAACTAAATACATTGACAACTTCGTCAACAAATACAAACTAGATATTAGGGAGGGACTAGTGGAGATGAGATTCAGTCATCAAAGTAATGTTATGTTTGGTTGCGCTCGGGTGTTGCGCTCTGAACATAGCAGATCTACAAGCTCACAATGTTTTAAATGCAACCAAGTGTAAAACCAGCCATTAAGACACAATCAAGGCCTGCCAAAATTCATTTTTGTCGACAAAATAAACTCTAGATTTTGTCTACTAAAAAGATGACTAAAATATGACTCAAAAGACTATCTATGACTTAACTAAACCAGAGTTTTCTGTCAAAATGAACACAAACCAGGTGCATACACAACGTAGACATGGAGGAATTAGAGGCAAACCACAAGCACCTTGCTCCAGTAGCATCACCAGCCTCTCGTGTTGCTATAAGATATTAGATTCGCCAGAACCGCAAACCATGTTTTTTTTTTTTTTTCAGTCTGTCCATGAAGGGTCAGATATAGTATGGATGAAACAAAGCTGGACTCAGGTCAGACAACATTTTAAATACTTAATGGATCCGCACTGGATTGACTGGAACGTGTGAAACACATAAAATACGAACCAGTTGTCAGTGTCTGAACAATAAACCATTGAGATACATTAGAAGTAAATATGAAATGCTATTTCCTGAGATCTCCATCCGATAGTGTTAATCACCGTTAGCTCTTCACATCCTACTTCCTTTTTCGCGTAATTTAGTCATTTATTATAGATTTGTTACAATACAAATAGCCCAACAAATACACAAGACCAAGAAAAAAGAAAAACATCCCTGAGCAAGATCAGAACCCTGCAAACAAAACCTGACAACAGCACACACAATAAAATAAACACACACACACACACACACACACACACACACACACACACACACACACACACACACACACACACACACACACACACACACAGGGCCATCCTTACCCACCTATCCCGTTGCAGTGGGGGGTCAAAAACAAAACAAAAGAAGCAATGTTATAACATTTTAAAAAATATGAACGAGCAAGGATATATTCCTGTATAATATGGATAATATATAAATATAAGGGAGCTAGGCCCATGGTCTCTCATTACGAGCCATTAATGTATAGGCCTAGTGAAGAAATCTTTCCCACTAAGGTTAAACTGGTATATAGAGAAGGATACGTAGATTGTACCAATCTATGATTGATGGTGACCTGACTTCCACTGGTTAACTAACACTGCTCTTTATAGCAGTTTGGACCCATTCCATATAGGCAAACACATCCCGCTTCCATGAAGACAGCTGGTTGAGTTACTTGTTATCAAACAGCACACTCTGGTGGACACGCACTGAACTGAACAAGCAGAGACATCCTAAATAAAAAATACAGGCTCAGTGACCTCGAAATCAATGGCAACCAAAAGAAAACCAGAAGATGAAGTGTTGACTTAAATCCTGGTCCTTGGGGTCCAAAACTTATATTGACCATTAATTAATGAGTGATCATTTAAGCTCATATTTATGCTGTAATTAAATAATTGACAGCATTTTCACCGATATTTACTGTTGGGTCAAGTTAGCACTGCCATCATGGCATGTGCAGAGTATGTAGCTAACAAAACAACAAATAAACTACCGCAATGTGGGAAAATTGCACCAAATCATTATACCCACCGCTCTTTTAAATCTGTTGTAGGCTAAACCTGAACATGGTTTTGAAGTTCATGTGATTTTCCAGAGCGTCAGAACTGTCATATTAAGAAAGAAAACGTTTTCTTTACTGAGCAATGTTGTTAACAGCTGCTACACCAACTTACACAGCTGGCCCTGAGCTGAAAATCAGGTGTGCAAAGGTTTTTGGTCATTAAAAATGCAATACTTGTTGCACTATTATATAGATAAAGTGAGGGGTTACCAACAGACTTCCCCTATAAAATCAGGTCCAGTTAAAAAAAACTACTCATAGTAGTAGATGGCTGTTGACTCTCCTTGATAAAACAGTGGACCAACACCAGCAATACAATTCAATGCTGGTTTTGCTCCACACTGTGTGTGAACCCCAGAGAATCTGTGTTGTTGTCAAGATGAGACACTAGACTCAACCATGAGCTTAGGCCTCTATCAAAGCAAACCTGGGCTTCCATAACACCTCAGCAGTTGAGCACAAGCTGACCACCTTCATGCCACGCCCCATTGATGAAGAGATTTGTTCAAAAGTATTCAAGACCTAAGTACTGAGTGCATACATTAACATTAACCTTTCAGAAGAAGACATTTCTGTATTCTGTATAAATCCTTGGATATAGATTTTTATTTTTTCATGAGCTGTATGCCATAAAAATCCAAATAAAAATAGAAACCTGCATACACTATGAATCTAGAATATATGAAAGCTTAAAAAACTTTTACACAATATATATTTTTTAGATGGATCTGTATATTAGAAGTGCAGACTCTGACTTTTAAATCTGTTCTTAAAACACATTTAATCACACTATATCTGGATCCGTTTATATGATGTTACTGATGTGTAACTTTGTCGTTGCACTTCCATACATTGTTTTTTGTTGTAATTGTGCTTTATAAATATAGTTGATTTGAATTATTCATTAAATGTTCCTTGTACAGTTTCAATGGACAATTTGTGGACAGTGAAAACTAAACATCTCGTTCCATCTTGGAAAGTTATTTTTTACCACTCCGGAGTCATAAAAATAAAATCTTAAAGAATTGACTTTCTTATTATCATTATATATTTCCAGTTGTAGGTGGGTGAGGGGAGGGATTAGGAGAATTGTGTGCTGTGGGGCATGTATCTGCTGTACCTACACCAGTCACTCAAAAGAGGGGGGAAAAAAGCAGTTGATTTTTAGCTTAAAGATTTCCTGTACAATCATTTTCAGAGAATGACCGGTGTAGAACAAATAGCACTCATCATACATCTTTCACAACCACAGACATTTATTGAGGGACAAAACAGATGGAACAGTTCTCTGTAAGAGTTTATTTCTCTGTATATTTTACAAATATAAGCATATGACAGTTAAGTCGAAGTACTTTGAAGCGTGTAACCCACAGCAGGCAGGGACAAGGGACGATTTTGCCCGTTTATCTGTAAAGAAACAAAGAAAACGATTAAGTATATCCACAAAAACAAGTAAGCCATTAGACCTGGTTTGGCTGTACACTATGAGAAACTAATGAGTTTCTAAACTAAAGCCAGCTCTCCAGCGCAACGATATCGGCCAGACTCTGCTGACAAGCTGCCGTTGCCGATGAGTTGGAACCCGTTGATGAAGTACTGAGCATGTTCCGTAGTTTGCTGACCTCGGTAGCCGTTGAACAACCGTGTGGTAAGTGATGTGGGGGGTAAATACTGACTACTGGTGCAGAAGCGAGCCTAATTAAGCCAGAGACATTTGCCTGTCGCACATTTGCATCAGTTTGTGCAGAACTAAATGCTAGTTTGTTGCAAGCCTGTTGGGAGTTGGAAAGAGTCTCTTGGAGTTGGAAAGTGACTCTTGTAATCCGTTGGAGAGTCACCATAAAAAAGGTCTAAAGGCAAATCAAGCAAAGCAATCCAAACCAGCAGAAACCAACTGATGTTACCTCCTGCTGCGTGTTAAAACACCCTGGGTTGACCAATGAAGCAGATAGATTACAAAAGAGAATTAGCAATGCAAAAGCAATGCAAAACAGAGACGGGTTGAGGTCATATTTGATAGAAAAGTAAAGAAAGTTACATTTATTACATTAAACTGAGGTGAAGAGAAAGAGTAGGGTGAGAGAGTAGGGATTAAAAGGCAGTTCAAAATATCAACTTAATCTCCAATAACATGTATAGATTTTTGTAAACTATTTTTGACGGTGTGGCTCTCTGTAGAGGCAAGCCTTCTAGAAAGGGGTGTGTGTGAGATAGACTAACAGTGTCTAAGCTTGCAAACGGCTCGATTGATCAGCTCTACATGTGTTTTATTATACATCATAAGGCCCACATCAAGTCCCAGATCCACACCGTTATTTGACCCCATCGTGTTCATTTATCAACAGTTTAGTACCATGAAGACCAAGCCTGTATTTTCCAAAAGCTTATGAAATTGCTGCCAACGATGTAAAACAACACTAGGTACGTTTTCTATCCTCACCACAGCCTACCTCAGACACAGGGTGAGCAGACAGAAATGGTACCTCCTAATAGTGAATTAGTGAGAACCGATATATGGAGACATGAAAAGCATTCCTTTAACAGGAAAGACAAAAAAAACAGGTAGAAGGCAGGAGAAGAGACGGACACATTCAAAGTCCTTACAGAGCTGCAGCTCCAGAAATGATCTCAATGAGCTCCTTGGTGATGACCGCCTGTCTGGTACGGTTGAAGGTGAGGGTCAGCTTGTCAATCATCTCCGCTAGAGAGGGGGAAATAATATAATTAGTATCAATGCTAAAAAATAACCCCACCACTAACCATAGCGTCCACAAAGTATGGGTTTAAGTGGCGAAAGCACAATGGGATTACATTTAACTAGGTTGTGGCTGTGTGAACCCTGCCAGGGGCTTAGTTGTCACAGACCACCACTTTGGCAATGGACGCCCACATCAAACGATTGCGTCCAACAAGGAGGCATTGGGTCCCATTTTTGTAGTCTTTGGTATGACCTAGCCCGGGCCAAGAGGGCGATAGCAAGAGGGCGCAAAAGACCCGTACTTCCCGTTTCTGCATGACGTAGGCGGATACCTTTTTAGGAGGCGGAAGCATGTTTGGAGTCTATTCATTTACAATGAGAGAGCTAACGTGAACACAGAGCAAAATAATAGTTCAGAAGCTATGCTCACTGAACTAAATATTGGACCAGATCATCACAAGCCACATAATATTAACAAAATTGTCATACTAAAGTGGCTTTTTTCAGCGACACAACAACTGAGAAAATCAACTTTATTATTGCTCTTTAGCTGTCCCAGCAGCACACTCTCGCGGGATCTATAGCACCAGTAAACAGGACGTGCGCGAGATTTGCAGTCAGAGCCGGCGCCCACTTAGGAGTCAATTTGTAGGATTTGTGTACCATGTCGCATCTCTAGTGGATCCAATGAGGATGAGCTATCTTCATTAATTAAATATCTTTGTCCCGGGGGACTGAACCCTGACCTCCCAATCTCAGGGCGGACACTGTAACCACAAGGCCACTGAGCTGGAATTCATACAGCACAGGGTTTTTTTTGTATTGTATGTAATAATAAATAATCAAGTGAATTATAGGGAAATCAAACCACTCAGTTGGCTGTGGACCTCCTGAAACTCCCTCTACATCCCTGGACCCCACTATTAAAATATAATACATTAGGCAGCATCTCGGTGAAGTTTAAGATTATTCTTCATAGTGACAGAACAGTTAAACGACAGTAATGACATGCCTCAGAAGTTTTGCCCTATGACCAAATCTAAACAGAAGATGCATAGTACAGTGACTGGATCAACTCTTACTGAACAATGAGCGTAAAACAAAACAAATTCGAAGCTATTCTTTAGAATGTCTTACAGGCATTCTTGCTGGCGCTGTCCATAGCGGTCATCCTAGCACTCTGTTCGCTGGTGGTGGACTCTTTCATGGTGTAGTAGAGTATGTTGACCAGGGCAAACTCCTGGTAGTTCCTCAGAACGTCGGCGTCGATGTCATCATAGATGCCCATGGACTCTGTCAGGCAAGATCGCATACAGTGAGTGACTGGTTCAACACATAAGATCCACTGTCGTTAGGGTGGTCACAATTATTGCATAATTGCAATTATTTTTTCATAATCCTCCAAATAGTTTCCATGATCAAAAATACATTCAAATATGAAAAAGCGGAAATATCTACAAGCTTACAACGCGTTTTAAGCTTGTATACAAGCCATTTCCTCAATCAATTTAATAATAAGTATTATGTATTTAAAGGTAGTAAATTCTTTGTAAATTCAAGTTATGTCATATCTGCCCTGTGCAACTTTTGATTACGAAGCCTAAAAGCCAAACAGATTTTTTTATTCATATGCTCCAGTTTAACAACACACACAATTAAATCGATTACTTGTATGACAATGGTCAGAAATGTCATCGTGACAGCCCTGTTGTTTACTTGAACTTCAGTAAAATGCCATACCCGCGTTAGCAACAGTATCGTTGGTAAACAGCGGCTTCCTGTCTATCTTGTAGGAGATGACAGACCTGTATGGGGGGGAAAGGTGACGCAAACGTGGTCAATTACACTTGCTGCAATACTTCACATAAAGTCAAACCGAATGACCGAGCAGCAGCCAGGAGTGATAA
Source organism: Nannobrachium achirus (assembly GCF_963921795.1). Taxonomy (NCBI): domain Eukaryota; kingdom Metazoa; phylum Chordata; class Actinopteri; order Myctophiformes; family Myctophidae; genus Nannobrachium; species Nannobrachium achirus. The sequence continues at coordinate 44,912,834 of NC_137830.1, forward strand.
AGGTAGGCCTTCCTTACCTGAACTGGTTATAGATGACCGACCCCTGGTCAAACTCAATTCCTGCGTTAATCAGCTCCGTGGCAACAATGGACGCATCACTGAAAGTGGGAGGCTTGCGGCCAATTTCCTTGAAGCTTAGCACAATGTGCTTTCCATGAGTCCTGATGGAAGATACCACGTTATGTAAAACACTTGGTGACACAATCAGAACTTGTTAGCTCTTACCAGGTAGCAACAGGAGATCATTTACTAAATTATGTTATAATTAATTGTGAAACTTTGCAGTGGAACTATTGCACATCACATGCATATGGTCAATCTCAGACATCCAACTTCTTGTTGAGGGAAAAAATATATAATTTTGTATGCAAGACAAATATTGAGTGCCGTTGCTACAACTACATCCAGGGGGAAACACTGTATAATAATTACTAGTCCTGTGCCCGGGGGTGTGCACAGTATACGAGGGATTGAATGTAGTCTCAGAAGTAACGTTGGAGAACCCAGACCGGTGCCCGTTGGGCAGAATAGTTACTATTGACGTCCAATTGTGCAATACTTGTTGTATCGGTCTGTCTGTCTGTCTGTCTGTCTGTCTGTCCGTCCCTTTCATGCCCATACATTACATTGAGATCTCTTATATCTATCTGGCTCTTTTTGCCAGACCCAGGGGGTCGGCCTACAAAAGGCTTTGTCGGTCTGTCGGTCTGTCTGTCGGTCGGTCCCTCTTTTCCTCAGTGTGCCTGTGTTTGCCTCTGACTGCTCATCTGCCCCTCCCTTCCCTTGCTCGGCTGATTGCCTTGAGTGCCGTCACCTGTACAGGACCAGCTGAGTTGAGTTGGCTGACGAGCTGCTGACACTATAAATTCCTCAGCCCATCTACAAGCTCAGAAACATTTCCAGCTGCTCAGCCTATACAATCCTGTGTGTTCATGTGTTAGTTCAGTGCCATACTAGTCAAAACAGCCGATCTACAAGCTCACTACGCTTTGTTGCTGAGACTATAAAATCCTGTGTGTTCATGTGTTAGTTCAGTGCCATACTAGTGAAAACAGCCGATCTACAAGCTCACTACGCTTTGTTGCTGAGACTATAAAATCCTGTGTGTTCATGTGTTAGTTCAGTGCCATACTAGTTTTCATTGCGGGTCTGGCACAACCAGGTGACCTGGTCTAGTTTTGCCCATATATGGTGTTCCGTGTCCAGGCCAGTCTGTGATGCCATCTCCAAATTTGGGCACTGTATTGATAGCAGTCAGTGATGTCACTGTTTTAGATTACGGGTATATCAGATTTGGGCACCGTTTATTATCAGCGATGTCAGTCATCTCCAAATGTGGGCTGATTGATGTCAGTCAGTGATTTTAGTCATCTCCAAATGTGGTCACTAGTAATGAACATGTGGCTGTTACCATGGTGGCGGTATCAGTGATGTCAGCCATCTCCAAATTTGGGCATGTTTAAGCATGCGGCTGTTAGCATTGCATCCAGGCCAGTCTGTGACGTACTATGACAGCAGAGTAGACGGACAGACAGACAGACAGACAGACAGTCGGATGGACGTGACCCCTTTCTTTCAAGTCCCAAAAAGGTTTCATAAAACCAACCATTCTGCCACTTTAACGTCATCATATCCTGTTGTGTACCTGTGCAGAATGCCCCTCAGCTTGTCCCCCACGTTGACCACCACCACCTCCTTGCCAGCGTTAGTCAGAGTGGCAATCTGGGCCTTTATGGCCTTGGCAACACCAGAGTGGATGGCGCCACAGAGACCACGGTCAGACGACACACCAATGAGCAGGTGCTTGTTGGCCTCCTCTGGTGCTTTGATCTCAGCCTTTTCGTAAAGCGCTGGGGAATAAAGTGCAACAAAAAGAATATTGGCAGTCCGATTCAAATTAATTGAACCAATACATCGGAATGACCCTTTCAATGTCCTTTTGAGAACAAGCCAAGGTACGCTCAGCAGAGCACAAATGTTTGCAATTTAAATTTCTACCAAAGAGTAGCACGGCATGATCTATAAAGGGGTAGAGCTTTCGCCTTTGGACCACAAGGTCATGGGCTCTTCTATACGAATATACAAAAATGTATGTTTAGGAAAAGATCCATACTTGTGTAGCCGGGGCCTAAGCCTCTCCAAACTACCTGTGTTAAATAACAATTGTATATAATCTCTACTGTAGTGTAAAAGTAGTGTGGCAAGTTGTCAACAATAGAACAAACCAAAGTTACAATAATGGCTTAAGGGTTAGGGTTGTGTATACGGTAGTCCAGCTCCAATGCTTGTATATTCTGAACAGACTTGTCATTAAAATGTCTGTCAAAGTCTCATAGTTAATTACTTGTCAATTATATTCGTATCACCAGTCAAAGGTTGTTCAAATAGGACAAACTGTAAAACATAATCAAACCTAATTGCAGAGAGTTAAATTAACCCTAAGGATTTTGCAGTGTGTAGGCATAATACTGTACGTATACATACCCAGGGCACCGGCTCCATAGACGCGGGCAGGCTTCAGCTGCCTGTCAGCGCGGGCATACTTGGCAGCTGCCACCATCTTCATGGACTTGGTGATTTTCTGGATGTTCTTGATGGACTTCAACCGAATGGTGACTAGAGGACACAAGAACACCCCTCACTGTCTCCAGTATCAACAAAAACAGCGAAGGCATGCTTGATGATGCCTCCTATGTAGGCACATACAATGACTTTGTCCCATCACTGGAATAGTGCAAAATAACTCAGGTCATTCTTGTCAAGTTACCATCATTGTGTTACAGTGTAGTCAGTTATATACAGATACCTCTAAAAAACTAATTGAATATTGTGTAAAAATACATTTTATTGAAACTTTCATATATTCTACATACATTGGACAGTCAGTGTTATGCCATACAGCTCATGAATATCAAAAGTCCATATTTCAAAATATTACAATATTACATGAGAACACTCAAAACAAGGATTTATAATAGAACTTCTGAAGTCAAAGTGGCTTGAAGTCCAGTGGGAAGTTTCCAAAGTCAGTTATGATTTGGGGTGCTATGGCATCTGCAATGCTTTTTTACACAATATTCTATTCTTTTTTTTTGATGGATCTGTACATTTCAGTGTGTATAATAGGATCGTAGATGCTGTTTATTCAGGCGTGTAGCAGGAGGACCTGTAACTCTGCAATAGTTGACATAAAAAGTACTTACTGTCCTTCAGGGTGGCCATGTTCCTGACCTGCCCACTGCAAACGCAGAGAATGCATTCAGAATTGTGTTGCAAGCCTTATCATCAACAACATTGTTACATGGCAAAATATGCCCAAATGTTTACACATGCTCTAATAAATTAAATGCAGAAGACAGAGCGTCATATGGGGGAAATACATACACACATTTCAACTTGTGAGTCAGTGACATGCATGCACGCCAACTTGGATAACCGGCGATTAGCACATCGATAGAACATTTAAACACAACACAAGAAAGGGAAATTAGGTTGAGCAGCTTTCTGCTCATACTTTTAGCGCAGTGTTGACTGTAGTCTCTAACTCTGTACGGAGGACACAGACAGCTATGCAACAACACAATGACACAAGACGGCCACTAAATGTCATGTAGCAGCCAGTGTCAGCTAGTGTTAGCTTAGCATTAGCTACAGAGGCTGAACTTGGGCTAATCGCACTGTCTGTGTGTCATTCAGAATCCGCAGGCAAACCCCGGCCTGTTAGCACGTCCTTGCAAATGAATGACTGCGTCTCTGACCGACCGCAAACGTTCACGCTCCGTCTCGTTCGCGTGCCACAATGACTGTTAAAAGCAACAAGTGTACACAGTGTGTATTAAATAATGCGTTTTGTTTTTACCATTGTGGGGAGAACACCAACGCGCTGGTCCTGGCGAACATGATTGCTTCTTACTGAAGGTCAGACATGCAGGACTGCGCAGGCGCCAGGAATATGAGGAAAATGGCTGAAGGTCTCGCGGGATTTCCACTCTCCTCTAGCTTCTCAAACTTTTACATTTCAAGGTTTCTCCTCTGACAGCATACAAATGGAACCAAGTGGACCCATTTGGTTCCATTTGTATGCTGTCAGAGTTACAGACTTGTATTGGTCAATTTAGAGCCCCTAATGGAACCCACAGAGTCCCCGGGATCCACTTTTGAGAAACACTGCTCTAGTTTACTTTATTTGTTTGTAATAAAAACACAATAAGTCATAAACACAGACAACACAACAGAGTGGTCTTCTTAGAGGGGAAAATGCTAAATCATTTGTTTGTACATGAAATTAAACTAAAATAATTATTACAAATTGGTTATGTTTATGATTGTTGGATTAACCCAAGTCTCGCGAGATAGATTATTCTCGAGTGACAACGAGGAAGTGCGTCGTACTCGAGTTCCACCCATGGTTCCACCGAGTGGACTGGAGATTGAACCATTGAAGCTGTGTAGACTGGAGAGCAGCTACTAGCTACACAGCCTACACTAGCACAGTATAAACAAATACACGCTAGCCTGGTCTACAATCAAAGATGGGGAAAGCTGATTTCTTCAGCCCGAAGGCGATAGGCAACAGAATCAAAGCCAAGGGTCTCCAGAAGCTGAGATGGTATTGCCAGATGTGCCAGAAACAGTGTCGAGACGAGGTGAGACAACAACAAAGCCATGATGTTATGGTCAGCTGTTAGCTTAGCTAGTCAGCCGTCTATGTACCAGTCATTTGTAGGAGATGTTGTGGGTTTCTTCTTACCCAGCTGGTAACATACATAACATGTTTAGTTAGCCTATTCTGGCATGGTGCTATAATAAGTTATAAACCCGTAGTTGTGACTTGTTTACAACAAAAGAACGTGCGAAGTCTTCTAAGAAACAACGAGCATTGTGGATATTATTTATTCAGCCATTTGGACAGTGTTAAGGAAACGATTGATTGGTCCTAGCCTAGCACAGCTAAACAATCCACCCATGTTAAAACACAAGGTGGGGGATATACTGCAGTTAGTTAGCTGCATTAGTATATAGTCTGGCCAAGCCAGGCTAGATTGGTCCCCCCCATTATTAGTCCCTACCTAGCTCTGGTCCAGGACGTTAGCGAGGTCTACTCTCTGGACCAGAGCTAGTCCCAACTCCCAACCTATCATCATTCTTCCATCGGATGCTCTGACTCCCTCCGAGCATATCAGCTACCAATCAGATGTTTGGAGTCTCAAATTCACGACTCTTGGGCATTTGGTTACAGGTGGATATGTTTAAGTTAGCCTCATTACTAGCCCCATATAGAACCTCACCCGTCGCTGCGTCCTGGAGCACAACAGGACGCAGCGACGGGTGAGGTTCTATATGGGGCTACCTCATTACCAGCCTTTTGTGTTAAGGGAAAATGAAAAACTGTCTGTCTTTAGTCAGTTGGAGGGGTTTTGTTGATAAGGTTGAAGCATGCAGTTGATGTAGCCATGTTTCAGCTAAGGATCATCAGGGTTCACCAATCCAGCAGATGAATGAACCTCTTCTCTATCACCAGACAACTTTAATTATCATATTCAGCCATATGTTGTTTTGAACCATTTTCTCCGTTTGTGCTCATAGAATGGTTTCAAGTGTCACTGCATGTCGGAGTCCCACCAGAGGCAGCTGCTGTTGGCCTCAGAAGATCCCAACCAGTTCATGGACCTCTTCTCAGAGTGAGTCCTGTTTTAATGCTATGATATGAAGCACTGACACATGTTAACATTTCACCCCATTGACCCCATATAACTGACTTTACTTTCCCTGTTTTCCTAGGGAGTTTAAAAGTGACTTTTTGGACTTGTTAAAAAGACGCTTTGGTAAGGGTGGATTTCCCATTTGACTTTCCCACTTTAACTTAGCGTATAGCGTATTACAGGCAAATAATGAGCATTTTCTTCTCTCCCTCTCTCTGCAGGGACCAAGCGAGTGCATAACAACATCATCTATAATGAGTACATCAGTGACAGGGAACACGTCCATATGAACTCCACACAGTGGGAGACACTGACAGACTTTACCAAGTGGCTGGGGAAAGAAGGTCAGTGGGCACGGGATGGTGTTTTTTACTGGTGTTTCAGTCCGAGTGTGGGGAAAGGGTGCGTTCGGAAATGCGCACCGGACTGCGCGGGCGTTTATCGTGGGCTTGCCCAGGCCTTACGGCCTGGGCATAAATATAACGATTGCATTCACCACGGCTTCGTAACTCGCGCGGCGCTCCGCCGGCCGCGCGGCCCTGGCCCGCTCTTCGCGGCCACTCGCGCCTGCGGCGCTCGGGGGCGAAGAGCAGGACCAAGGTCCGCTGGCCTTCGCGCCGCTTGCAATGTCGTGGACAATAAAACGAGCGCACCCTTTCATACACTCTGACTGAATCACCAGTAAAAAACACTCTCTCCAGTGGGCACACCACCCACAACAAAAAGAATGTCTTTCACTGGAGCTCACCAGAGCTATTCTCTTACCACAACCAATACATAGATACCAAAATGATCAAAGACAAATGATGAACATAGTCTTGGCCTATATGTCAGGGACATCAGACGTTCCTTTATTCATGAATCAAACTCGGTTTATTACCCTTTGTAGTATCTGAAAAATTGCTTTTTAATAGAGGGTATGCAAGTGACATCATCATCATACCCGGAATTTATGCAGGAACTCCTACTGAGTGGCAAAAAAATACTTTCTGGCCTTGACGGCCCATACATCCAAACAGAAAAGTCCTATCTGATTGCATTAAACAATGTTAACAATTTTGCTGCCATTTTAAACATAGCTGTACTAAGCAGCTGCCAAATTGTCCTTACCTTTTAACGTGGGCACGCGCACGCATCGTGCAGGATCTGTGCGCGACTCATCTAGTAGACGTGTAGACTCGGTGACAGCTTTCGAATTAAAAAAACCTCATTGGAATAGACATATCCGTTGCCACGCTGTATCCCTGCTTATCCGCCAGTGTTTACATAAAAAAACATTAGAGACAGCCAGCTGTACGCTATGGTAACACGTGGACATGTTCGCGCACATAGCAGACGATATGTGCGCAGATCATATGCCAGGTGGGTAAAAGAATCAAACAGCTACAAAATAAATAAAAATACTTTTAATCGTTTCATAATGATTAAAGCTAATTACATTTCCGGGATCGACGGGCATCACAGAGTGGTACAGCGGGAAATCTCCGGTTTCGGCGGGGATCGCAGGAAATGAGTTAAACTCACTTTACCACTCGATATGCCATTCACTTTATGTATGCGCATACCCTCTATTGATAAAACTTGCTTGCAGTGTAGTTAGTAGCACAATCAAGCAATGTTATGTCGCTTTGGAGAATATGCCTAATTGTGTAAATTACCAACACTATCTGCTAACTGCCAGTGGTTTGGAGTTGCTTTGCTAGTTATTATAATACTGCTGTTCATTTCAAGCCTTGCAGTAGTTGTTTTAATGAACAAAATGAGAATTACATATTGCTGTGCTGGGATTGGGAACTTAACAGTGTAGCCTTTTTTGTTGTCAAAGTTCTACACCAAGGTGTTTTTATTTAACTGCTTATTGGTGAAATGTCAGGTTTTGAGATAGAAAAGCACATTCTTTATAATATGTACCTTGTTTAATGGTACCCCCTAGGTTTGGCAAAGGTTGATGAGACCCCTAAAGGCTGGTACGTTCAGTACATTGACCGTGATCCGGAGACAATTCGCCGTCAGGAGGAGTTGGAAAAGAAGAAAAAACAGGACTTGGATGATGAGGAGCGTAGTGCAAAGTTCATCGAAGAGCAGGTCCGCAGAGGCCTTGAGGGCAAAGAACCAGAGGTGAGCACCCCCAACACACACACAACTTCAGCCAAGGAGGACACAGTGCACTTTAATAGGGCACTTGTTGTGGCATCTACAGTATATTAACATAAAGAAAGTGTTTGCAGCAGATAGGCATAATAAACATTGTTTTCTGTCTTTTATTCGCTAGGAAACACCAGTTTACACAGAGCTCAAGCGAGAGAACGAGGACGAAAAAGGTTAGTTTTGGGGAATGGTTGCTTACTGTTTAGCTCGTTTATGTACATAGTATACATATACGCATTTGCACTGAGACATTGCTTTTTTTTGGGATGAAAAAGGACCTTGTTTAGTGGTGCTTATCCAACAACAAGCTGTTGCTTCAATTCTATTTATTACCATAATACAATACGTTATTTTCATTATTAAATCTACAATCTGTAAATGTTATGTTCATTGTCTCCCTCTCCCAGTGGAGACTGGGAACGATGTCCCAACTACAATACAGTACCAGGGTCAAAACCTCTCAATGGGGGAGTAGTTAGAACTCCAACCACTGCAGATGTGCTAATTATAATGTATTAACATACTATACCATATAGTTTGGGTAAAATATTGTTTTATTCACTAAAATAAGTCCCAGATTGATGGACACTTAATGTAAAGAACTACTTCTGCTTGTTTTTTTTCAGTTGTCTTCAATCTGGGAGCGTGCTCTTCTGCAGCCGGTCCTTCAAAACCAAGGTACAGAGGCTCTTTTGCAATCCCATTTTAATCTGCTACATAAATGACAGACGTGACAATGTCACTTATGATTTTGTTCATAACTTGGTCTCCATAGTGCTGTCAAAGGTCCTGTCAAAGGCCCAAGTGCCCTGACGGTAGCGGCGTCGGCAAAGAGGAAAGAGTTGTCGTCTTCCAGTTCAGAGTCCAAAGAAAAGAGGAAGAAATCAGCCCTGGATGAGATCATGGAGGTATCGTGTCATTGTGTTCTGTGTACAGTATATAGCCTTGTTCAGACCAAAGATCTGTGATGAGACTAAACCGTTTTAAGCAGGATGTATACTTAGTTCTACGACAGTGCACAGAAAATAGCCGATCTACAAGCTACGATCTACGTTGCAGATCTTGTAGATCTGCTTCTTTTGGCACGTGACACCATGGTACAATGGAGCATAGATTTACCCCCCTGGCCTCACCGGGCGCGCTGAGCGCCGCGCCAACGTCAAAGCTGGGAACACTCCTGTTTTAATTAATGAAGGGTGCTCCACTGACGATGTCACCGTTGGACACTCAAATTCGCCCGGTTCATTTTTTGACGCCGGCACAACGCCGTCTTTTTGGTGGAGCCCTAGCTGTAACCCCCGGCTCCGCCGGAGCCGCAGAGCGTCGCGTCAACGTTCCCTTTTTAATCAATGAAGGGTGCTCCACTGCCGATGTTGACGTTGGACACCCAAATTCGCCCCGGTTCATTTTTTGACGCTGTCATTTTGGTGCAGCCCTAGCCTTAGCAGTGGTACATAGGAGTGAAAAATGGCAGCGGTCTAAATGACCCCTGGTGTCTGTCTTGTGTCTTCATATCTTATGGTTGAAAAATAGTTTGTATCTGTACTTTATGCAAAATAGGGTCAGCAAAACACACAAACCATTTGTGATTTCTTCATTTTCTAGATGGAGGAACAGAAGAAGAAGTCGGTCAGAACTGAGTATTGGCTGCAGCCCAACATTGTGGTGAAAGTTATCACTAAGAAACTGGGAGAGAAGTACCACAAGAAGAAGGCAGTCATCAGGGTAACACAGGATTAATCTTGTGTGCGCGTGCATGCTTGTGTGTGTGAGTTAAAGGCTTAGCAAGGGTGACTAACGTTTGTATTGTTACTCCTGTTGCCACAGGAAGTGCGAGACAATTACACCGCTGTAGTGAGGATTATTGGCTCTGGAGACAAACTGAAACTAGACCAGAGTCATCTGGAGACTGTTATCCCTGCAGTTGGTAAGGATGCACACATGAGATTGTTCTGGCTCAATATGTACCTCAACTCAGTGTCTTAATCTAATCCCCACCCCTCTGTACGCTGGCCTGCAGGTAAACGTGTCCTGATTCTGAATGGCCAGTACAGAGAGACAGAGGCTGTGTTGGAGGGTATAGATGAGAAGAAGTTTTGTGCTTCGCTCACGCTCGACTCGGTAAGGAAGAAGTACAGAATTGCTGCAAGCCAATGTCCCATTCTTTGCACCCTTTCTCAGTCCAATAGATACATAATACTGTATCTTGCGCATGTCTTAACATTTGGGTTGTCTCGTCTCCAGGGTCGGATGAAAGGGAGGCGAGTTGACGGCGTCGCTTATGAGGACTTTTCAAAACTGGAGAGCCCTCCTGCCTAAAGTCTCTCACTGATCACTGGCTGAGGGACTCTACTGTGTCAGGCTCCCTCCCAACCTGTGTGTGTATATATATATATATATATATACATATCCCACAGTGTATTTTCTGTGGGGCTACCACCTTTACACCTTTTAATTACAGAATAGGTGAATGAGAACAAGATGTTTTTTTGTTAGTTTTTTTATTTGGTGAAATTAATAAAGTCGCTCTTGACAATTTTTCTTGAATAAAATACAACAAAAGTGAATCATGTGTCCTTTGATATAGTGGTATGCTGAGAAAAAAGTACTTTGTAATATACTTTTAAGAGAAAATAAAATTGCCTATATTCACCCCCTCTCTTTCCTTTGGACCATTTTGTCATCGAGAACTTATACTCACCCTTTCAAGTGGTTGTAGCATTTAGTTAATTAAGGCTTCACTGGTCCAGAAAACAAATGGCAGCGTATGACACTGGCAATTTATTTGTATTATGTAGCTCAAATATCTACCCATCCCACTTTCTGAGTCGTGTGATCCTTGTGAAAGCAATGTCATTGGAGGCTCAGTGTTTGAAGGAAGCTGTTGAGATCTGTGACGATGTAGTCGGTATAGTGGCCGTCGATCAAGCCTTTTCCGCTGTTGTGTATGAACCAACAGCGGACATCTGTTCCCTGCTTCTTATCCTGTCTGTAGTCCTTCTGCCAGCCCCTGAAAGACACACGAAATGGGTTTTAATGGCCATTAGCAGCCAGTTATTTGTTGAATATAATCATTAATAACATTGTGTGTATTTGACGTACCTGGTGACGGCCAACTTGTGTCCCTTCACTTTCATGGTGGCCTCGTCCTTCAGGGGATCTGTCCCTTTGTGAACGTTGTGCACACTCACCTCAGGCTCTGTAGAAAACTGCCCTGGAAGGTCACAAACATGGCACACGTTTTCAGCCATCAAACATTCCAATATAGGTTGAAAAAAGAAAAGATACATTTTTAGAGGAGGAGTTTATTCTGATTCACTGTGCTCATGATTTGTGCATAAAGGCACGTGAAAGAATCCAAAGCCCAGATTAACAAATTGCTTCCTTAAGGGCTGTCCAGTCCACACTAAGCACTATTATTATAACTACAAATATTTCAGCAAGTGGATGGTTGGGTCCACACGACAACTATAACAGGTTTGTGCCCGGGTATCTCAGTCGGTAGAGCTCTCGCCTTTGGACCTTAAGGTCATGGGTTCGATTCTGGGCACCGCCAACTCAGCGTATGAGTAGCACGGCTTGGCAAGCTGTGCGGCAAGTACTGGGAGCTGATGGTAGGTGTGACGCTCCACCTCAGCAGTCCATCTCCCAGGGGTCTAGCGCATTGTAACGGGGACAGACTCCCGCGTGTTACCGGCTGATACCGACAATAAGCCACTCCCAACCTACTTTTATAACAGGTGAACGATATACCGTAGTTCCTGTATGGATCTGCATAATACTAGTCATGAATAATCAGAAGGACTTTTAATGGTGAAATCTGGACGTATTACGTTACAACAAATGATTCATCATTCTACCTGTCAGCACTTAACCACATAGAACACATACCTATGAGTCCATGGACCAGGGTGGAATAAGTGTTGTCTGTAGGCATATAGATTCCCAGGAAGTCTACATTGGTTGGGTGTTTCTTCCAAACACGATGGAGCAACACCATGAACCTCATAGTATCATTTATAGCTACAGTGACATGAGAGTCCTTCACAATGGCAACCCTCACCCTGAAACACAATGACAGTACAGCATGTCTGTTAGATTCATAATTACAACACTCATAATAATAATAATATTGTCTTCATATGTTTTCCAGTAAGATAGGGTTCATTGCAAGAAATGGATGAATACATGGCACTCATCACCATCGGTGTAAAATAACTAAGTACATTAAGTGGTATTTATTGTTTTTGCTTTACTGGAGTATTTCAAAGTTTCAGTACTTTTACCTCTACTCCACTACATCTCAGAGGAAAATATATTACTTTTATTCCACAAAAGAACATTTGAAAACCTTAGTTACTACTTAATTGTAGATTTTTTTTAGATTATTTTCAAAAGATTCTTATACATTTGAAAACTTTAAATTGGACATTCTGCATAATAAGTGCTTTCTACCTTTGGTACTTTAAGTACATTTTGATACCAATATATACCTTTGTACCTTTACACAAGTACATTTTGAATTCCAGACTTTGACTTGTAAGGGCACAGTCACACCGCAATTCTATTATATGCCTTTGTATGGGAATGGAGCACCATTTGTGGATTTCTGCAAGAAACCCTCTCCATTCCCACTGAACTGCATTGGTAGAATCAACCCTCATAGGTAGAATAAAAGTGTGGTGTGACCGTGCCCTAACAGAGTATTTCTACAGTACATTGCAGTATTGATACTTTTACTTAACCCATTTAGAACGGGTACACATTATTGTGTGTCATTATTTTATGCTTTAACTATTGAAAAACAGCAGATATACAAGCTCTCTGCGAGCTTGTAGATCTGCTATTTTTGAAAAATCGTGAAAATTAGAATTTTGACACGATCCTGTAAGTGTCTTTTGAATCCTTCTAAGGTTTTTTGAAAAACCTGTGTTTCTATGTCAGCAATCTGGCTAGCCATCGTCAAAGAAAAGGTCCTTTTCACTTAAATGGAGCTCAGTTTGTCTGTTCTTGAGAGACTATTATGTCAGTGGTTCTCAAACCTTTTCATGTGAAGGACCCCCAAACTGATATTTATTTGACCACGGACCCGCATCTCAAAATATTTAGTTCCAGGGACCACCCAGAAGCAAAATTTGAGTTACAAACGTTCACTTTGAAAATACATATATTCAAAGATTTGCAAACATTTTCACGACTTTTAAAAAAAATAGCAGATCTACAAGCTCGCAGCGCGGCACTTGGTGCTGCGCACTGAGCTTGTATATCTGCTATTTTCACTGGTTAAAGCATTCAATAATTCTAGGCCTAATGGTAACTAAAAAGTGTGGGTACTTTTTCCACCACTGCTCATCACACTTAAAACTGTGAATGTTTTTACCCATCCTGTGTGATGTCTGCCGTGGCTCTCCACGTGAAGTTGTGGTTGTTGGTGCCGTCGGTCAGTGCAATATGGTCTGTGCTGACGGTCACGCTGAGTCCCACCGGCTGGTAGTAGACTGAGATGGTCCCAAAGTAGGTGTTCACTTTGTTCCCCTTTAGACGCTTAGCGCCCACCAGCTGCCCGTTCACTGCCACACCTGCAGGGCAGAGGAGGGTACTTGTTTTTTTTGGTGGGGTTGTTTTTAAATATATGTCTTGGGGGCTTTTCCACCTTTATTGATAGTACACATTGGAGATAGGGGACAGGAAACAGGGGGAAGAGAGAGATAGGGTTGAAAAACCTATGTTTCTATGTCAGCAATCTGGCCAGCCATCGTCAAAGAAAAGGTCCTTTTCACTTAAAGGGATATTCCACTTTCAACAGGGAGCAGTGGTAGGGCCTCTCTCCACATACAAAAACCCATTGTAACTTCAAACTTCATTTTAACCATGATAGATTCATTAAAAACACCCATTATTTTTTTCTGGTGACTCATTTTACCTTCCTAATACGTGAGCAGGCCGTGTTTTTTCGATAACTTTTTTAATTTATTTTTAATAATTATTTGGGAAAATGGAAAAAATGAAATACAAAGAAATAATTATTAAAAATAAATGAAAAAAGTTATCGAAAAAACACGGCCTGCTCACATATTTGGAGGGTAGTATGAGTCACCAGAAAAAATTATGGGTGTTTTTAATGAATCTATCATGGTTAAAATGAAGTTTGAAGTTACAATGGGTGTGTGTGGGGAGAGGCCCTGGGCCTGGAGGGCCTGGTAACATTTACATCAAATATCTAAATATTCAATCAAGCTAATTAAAAACTGTTCAGGGTGTTCATAAAAGCCTGATTAGATGATAAAACTACCAAAAGTTTTTTTGAAAGTGAAATATCCCTTTAACTGGATCTCAGTTAGTCTGTTCTTGCAGACTACTATGTCAGTGGTTCTCAAACCATTTCATGTGAAGGACCCCCAAAATTATATTTATTTGGCCACGGTTTAATTCATTTCATGACTCCCCATCTCAAAATAATTAGTTTCAGGGACCACCCAGAAGCAAAATTTGAGTTACAAACGTTCGCTTTGAAAATACATATATTCAAAGATTTGCACCGATTTTCACGACTTTTTCAAAAATAGCAGATCTACAAGCTCGCAGCGCGGCACCGAGTGCCGCGCTGCGTGAGCTTGTATATCTGCTATCTTTCACTGATTAAAGCATTCAATAATTCTAGGCCTAAATGGGTTAAGATGTGTTCTGGTGCAAAACACTAAAAGCAGGGAATATGTGAGTGTGGTGCGCTACCTGTTTGGGGGTCAGACAGCAGGTTGAGGATGTTACCAGGCTTGGAGTCGATGTTGAAGCAGACGTCCACGTTGCTTCTGGGCAGGTGCACTGTGAAGTGTGGGTCGTTCTCCACTGTATCGGAAACAAAGCTTGTTAGCCTACTTACTGGACACACCTCTCACCACCAAGTTTACATTGGGGTGTTTTGTAAAACAGTGTTTTTCATGTCGGGGGCGGCATAGCTCAGGGGTAGAGAAACTGGTATTAGAGCACGAAGGGTATAAATCCCGAAGGGTTCCCAGTTCGAATCCGGGCTCCCCCTGAGTTGGGCAAGACTCTGAACCCCTAATTGCCTCCGGTGAGTAGGTTGGTGCCTTGCATGGCTTCCTCCGCCACCGGTGTATGAATGTGTGTGAATGGGTGAATGTAATGCACAATCTATGTAAAGCGCTTTGGATTAAAAGCGCTATATAAATGCACCATTTACCATTTACCATTTATGTCAAGGACCCCCAAATTGATATGTATTTGGCTGCAGATTCCCACTCGAAAAGTTTTTTTTTGCCAGCGATCCCCATAAGAGAAGATTGTCGACATCTTTCGAAAATAGATGAAAAATAAAATACGCTAGGACAGGGGTCTTCAACAGGGGGTCCAGGACCCCCAGGGGGTCCTCAGAGGTATTACAGGGGGTCCTCCAAATCTTTGTGTGACAGACTTTTTTTTTCTCCTTTTTTATATTAACCACTTGAACCCTAGTGTCCGTATTCTGAGAACTTTAGCCAAAAATAGCAGATCTCACACAAGCTCACAACGCCTTGCAGTAGATCGGCTATTTTCGGCAAATAGGTTTAGTGTAGAGGGGAAACCGAACAGACCAAGTACATAGTGAAAGGTCAAGTTTATTAAGTATTGACGGTTCAAGTGGTTTAAATATCTGAAAACACAAATTGACATGAATCCAAAATACACTGATGATTGTGCTGTCAAACAATGAAAGTACTGTATATGGAATCTATGAAAAGGTTGTGGGGGTCCCTGCTTCATCTCTCTCTCAACTAAGTGGTCCTTGGCCTGAAAACGTTGAAGACCCCTGCGCTAGGACATTCAAACTGTTGGAACCCCTGGAACCCCACGAAGGTCATCTTGGTGCCTCCGGACCCCACTTTGAGAACCAATGATATAAAACTCTGTGTGTATGTGTGTGTGTGTGTGTGTGTGTGTGTGTGTGTGTGTGTGTGTGTGTGTGTGTCTCTGTGTGTGTGTGTGTGTGTGTGTGTGTGTGTGTGTGTGTGTGTGTGTGTGTGTGTGTGTGTGCGTTACCAAAGGTGATGTGTGTGACACCTGCAGCTGGTTGGGGAGGCGCCTGGGTGGTCATGAGCACCCAGGGAGGAGGTGGTGCATAGACTCTATCGATATGGATCGGAGGCACACCAGAAGAGACCAACCCTCCGGACCCTGCACACACACACACACACACACACACACACACACACACACACACACACACACAATGCACACTTAAGAACACTAACCATACGGGTCAAGTCAACTCAGCAGATATATTTGAGCTCATGGCATCTATTGTTTATTTGAGAACATTTAGAAAATCATAGTTTTCTTTTATTCAGTGGTTCTCGAACCTTTTCAGGCTGTGAACCCCCAAAATGATCATATTTGAACTGGGGACTCCCCACCCTGACAAGCACTTGGAATTGTAGCGAGGCATTACATTTAGACTCGGTTCCGCAGACAGATATCGTGGAAGTAGCACGTCTACAAGCTCACAACGCTTCACCATGCGAGGCGTTCTGAGCTTGTAGATCGGCTATATTATTTCTTGTATTATTTGACAATTTGGCCAATGTTTGACCAGTTTTTATAGGATAGTTTGGTGGATTGCTTTTGATGCGGTAATGGTACTCTTTCTTTTCTTCCTTTTGCTTTTAGGTCTTAAAAGTCCTTAAATTCTTCACTGTCACCTTCACCCCCCACCCCACCCCACCACCCCTAAATCACGCGGGGACCCCTCTGGGGGTCCCGACCCACCACAGGTTGAGAACTACTGTTTTATTCGGGGAGACACCTGAGCAGCAGCCGTGTTTGGGGTCCTTGGGAGAGTCGGCCAGCAGCCTCTCGGCGCCTCCCTCACTCTCCACCAGCATGGCGGTGAGAGGGGTAACAAACTGGTGCTGCACGGCCAGAGCCATGATCCTCTGAGTGATCTTTCTCTTCTTCGCAGCTGTCGTGGCCAGGGATCTGCAGGAGAAACACAGGCAGCTTTTGACTTAGTGTGTCTGGTCAGTGGCGTCAGTTCAGAAAAAGGCTAAGGTATGGCAACATGACTGGTGTCTTGCACGCGCGCAAAACTTGGCATGTTAGTAAACGTGCCACAATTAACAATAATGCATTGCACCTGTGCAGCTGACCTGCGGAACCTGGGAATATACCATTTTGTCAAGCTGGGGAGAATACAAGTGTGGAGAATATAATTATAATACCATGTTAAAGTGACCATTATGTTGAATTTTGCATTTGTAGTTATTTTACTGTAATTTAACAACATAATAACCAGCACAGATAGACAAAGAGACATTCAAAACTATTTAAAAGTAACTTTTATTTTCCCCCCTGGACCCAGGGTATGGCAGCTGCATACCCCTGCCATACCCAATTGACGCCCCTGCACACAGCTTTTGACTTAGTGTGTCCGGTGTACCTATGTGTGGTGCAGCGCGAACAGCTGAAATGATTCTTTGGAGCTTTTTCTGCTTTTATTTTTAGTGTAAAGTGGAGATGGACAGGAAACAGGGAGAGAGATGGGGAGAGACATGCAGTAAAGATCGCCGGGAGCGGGCCTCGAACCCGCGATGCACTGTCAGGCTACTTTAGAGCCACGAGTGTTCTACTGTGTACAAGACCTCAAGCAAGAATGAAATGAACCGCTCATGCTTCCAGGCCTTCGATAACAAGTTTAACAAGTCTGTCAGTGAACTTATTAAAGCTCCTCGCCTGAAGGCTCCAGTTCATGTGTGTGTCTCCGTTTACCTATCATGGCTAATATACATCTCTTTTTCCCACGGCAGGTAAACATTTCCAAAAGCGTGCGTCTCACCTCTCACTTATGAGCTGGGTGACGGTGATATAGGCCCACATCTGCCTGGCAAAGCCTGTGAAAGAGTGCTGCTGCTTGGCTAGCTCTAAGTCCAGCTCCATGGTGTCTGCCTCGGTCTGCAAGGACAGATCCAGACGTGCCTGGGAGACAAGATGGGGTGGTGAGAGGAGGAGGAGGGAGTTACGTGTGTGTGTGTGTGTGTGTGTGTGTGTGTGTGTGTGTGTGTGTGTGTGTGTGTGTGTGTGTGTGTGTGTGTGTGTTTGTGAGTTTGTCTAGCTATACTTATGGGGACTAAACGCATGTTCACACAGTCACCTGCAGGGGACCTCTGACAGTGTGGGGACAAAATAGTAGGTCCCCACAACGGTTAGGGTTAGGTTTAGAGTTAGGGTTAGGGTTAGGGTCAAGGTTAGGGTTAGGGTTAGGGGCTAGGTTTAGGGATAGAGGTTAGGGTAAGGCCACAGGACTTGCATAGAAATGAATGGAAGTCTATGCAATGTCCCCACAAGTGAAGTAAATATATATAGTGTGTGTGTGTGTGTGTGTGTGTGTGTGTGTGTGTGTGTGTGTGTGTGTGTGTGTGTGTGTGTGTGTGTGTGTGTGTGTGTGTGTGGTACTCACAGCAGACGCTGTGGTGATGCCGGTCAGCGTGTTGCTGTCAGAGGGCAGCACCTTCCCGGCCACCACCAGCTCTGAGCCACTGAAGTACTTGTCGAATCGGTTCTGCGTGACGTCGGACACGGAGTCTTCCGGGAACTGGATGGTGATCGTTCTCAGCAAGGGCGAGGACACCTGTCTGTAGAAGGCCTGGGGAGCAGAGGGGGGATGAGACTTTACCCAAACACGCTGGTGTCTGATGTGTTTAAGGTTTGATGGTTGGTCACAACCTCGGATGTGGGCACTTCAAAAGAGTTTAATTTCAAAACGACATAGTAGTCCAGTAATTTTAGGCCAAAATTAGGCTAAACCTAAAACAAATTGCAATAGTAGCAAACTCAACTGATTCTGTATCCTCATTATGTCCTTAGTGAGGGAAAAAAAGTCCCAAGGAATCCCATCGGGGCAAAGTTTTGAAAACGACCTACCTACCTTCACTTACTATACACTACACTATAAAGGAAAAATGACTCCCAAAAAATCTGCTTTAAGTGGGATGTGAGGGGTCAAACTAGGGATTTTTAATTATTCTGAATCCATTGCAAGCATTTGTTTTGCATGAAAAACATTCCTTGGGCAAGAAATGGCCCCTCAAAATGATGGTTTAGTGATGAGTCATCAATTTTCACAGTCTTTTGGGGTCCGTTTTTAGCCCAAGGAATGTTTTTCATGCAAAACAAATGCTTGCAATGGATTCAGAATAATTAAAAACCCCTAGTTTGACCCCTCACATCCCACTTAAAGCAGATTCTTTTGGGAGTCATTTTTCCTTTATAGTGTAGTGTATAGTAAGTGAAGGTAGGTAGGTCGTTTTCAAAACTTTGCCCCGATGGGATTCCTTGGGACTTTTTTTCCCTCACTAAGGACATAATGAGGATACAGAATCAGGTGAGTTTGCTACTATTGCAATTTGTTTTAGTTTTTTTCATATAATGACTGGACTATAGAGTCTGCACACTGGTTAAGCTCCATAAGTTTATTGCTGGTCCAGCAATAAACTTATGGAGCTTAACCAGTGTGCAGACCCTATGTCCTTCTTCTTAATTCATTTCATGACCTGTTTCTTGTGATGTCCCGAGACTCCCAACTGTATGGTTTTCCAACTGCCGTTTGTTTTCTTGGATTGGATTCTTGGAAGGCGTCCAAATGTGTGTATTCTATACTTCCAAGGTCAGTGGTTCTCAAAGTTTAGAGGGGTCCAAATTGGCCCAGAGTTAAGGGGAGACCTTGACATTTTAAAGTTTGAGAAACAAAAAAAAAAAACAGGTCCTCTATGGCAGGGGTTTTCCAAGAGGGTGACGTGGCACCCTGGGGTGCCGTGAGATAATTTGATAATATTCTGAATTTATTTGGACACTTGAAAAAATATTTAGTATCAAAGTTCATTTCAGTCAGTTCTAACCAAAATGGCTATTATCTCAACGTTTTCCTCGCAACATAATCACTAAAATATTGTCACTGTCGGGCAGAAACCTCGTATCTCCATGTTTCAAATGTGTACATCTTTTGGTAAAGCAAAGCCCTGCTTCATCATACAAGACTGTCGCACAAAACTAGTGAAAACAGCCGATCTACAAGCACACAACGCCTCGCATCGTGAGGCGTTGTGTGCTTGTAGATCTGCTGTTTTCACTAGTTTAGTACATTTTATAGATGATAAATACAAAACGAACGGTTTTGGACATACAAGGTTTCCACCCGACAATGACGATATGCTATAAATAATAAGGTGCTGGGAGTGAAAATTATAATGTTGGGGACGCCTCAGATTAAAACAATATTCATGGGGTGCCCTGAGACAAAAAAAGGTTTGGGAACCCCTGCTCTATGCCGTCATACCCGCAGCTGCTCCGCGGCATCGTGGTTGGCGTAGATCCTCTGAGCCACGCCCCTGTTCTCCATGGCGATGCGCTCCAGGAAGTCGTAGTCGACGTCAAAGCCGATACCCAGAGAGAAGAGGGAGAAGTCCGCCCTCATCGCCCGCCTCACGTTCTTCTGAATGGCACTGAGCTTGATCTCTCCTGCAGAACCATGGAGTGGGGAGACGGTTTACATCAGGGGTTTTCAAAGTGGGTGACGGGGCACCCTGGGGTGCCGTGACGGCAGTCCAGGGTTGCCGCGAGATAATTTGATAATATTTGGAATTTATTTGGACACTTGAAAAAATATTTAGTGTCATCTTAAACTTGAAGTACAAAGTTGTTTTCTGTCAGTTCTAACCAAAATGGCTGTTATCTCAACGTTTTCCTCGCAACATAATCACTAAAATATCGTCACTGTCGGGCAGAAACCTTGTATCTCTAAGTTTCAAATGTGTA
Source organism: Nannobrachium achirus (assembly GCF_963921795.1). Lineage (NCBI taxonomy): Eukaryota > Metazoa > Chordata > Actinopteri > Myctophiformes > Myctophidae > Nannobrachium > Nannobrachium achirus. The sequence goes on from NC_137830.1 coordinate 44,933,488, forward strand.
CGTCTTTTGGTAAAGCAAAACCCTGCTTCATCATCATACAAGACTGTCGCACAAAACTAGTGAAAAGCAGATCTACAAACTAGTGAAAAGCAGATCTACAAGTACACAACGCCTCGCGATGCGAGGCGTTGTGTGCTTGTAGATCGGCTGTTTTCACTAGTTTAGTAGATTTTATAGATGATAAATACAAAACGAACGGTTTTGGACATACAAGGTTTCCACCTGAAAACGACAATATGCTATAAATATAAGGTGCTGGGAGTGAAAATTATAATGTAAGGGTGCCTCAGATTAAAAAATATATATTTATGGGGTGCCCTGAGACAAAAAGGTTTGGGAACCCCTGGTTTACATAGATTTACAGAGCAACAGCAGCAACATACAAACAAGCACCGCTATTGAAACTCCAGCTTATGTCCTAGTATTTACAAGCAGCCAATAGTAAGGAATACAAGAGCCAGAGCCCTAGCAGTCAGAGTCAGACAATGTCGTACCAAACATCACAGACAGGTGGCTATATGTCCTTAATGATATTGCCATATATATCACTAAAACAGATCTCAGCTGTTAGGCCTCGAATTATTTTATGCTTTAACTATTGAAAGGTAGCAGATCTACAAGCTCACAGCACGGCCGCAGTGCCACGCTGAGAGCTTGTAGATTTGCTATTTTGGAATAATCTTGATTTGTTTTAGCAAGTCTTTGAATATATCTTTTTAAAAGCAAACATTTGTAACTCAAATATTTGCTTCTGGGGGGTCCCTGGAACAACATATTTTGAGATGGGGATCCGCGGCCAAATACATGTAATTTTGGGGGTCCTTGACATGAACGAGTTTGAGAACCACTGATTTAGAAGAAGGATTTAGAAGACATGTATAGAATCGAGTCAAAACTATTCAAAGACTTGCACAAATGTTCACCATTTTTCAAAAATAGCAGATCTACAAGCTCGCAACGCGGCACTCGGTGCCGCGCTGTGAGCTTGTATATCTGCTATTTTTCAATAGTTAAAGCAAAAAAACAATGGCTAAAGCGGTTCAAATCTAAAGCGACACAGATTTGCGTTCAGGCCTCAATGGGTTAATGACAGACGATGGGCTCATCAGTCTCACCGACAGTGGGGTCTCCGTCGGACACCAGGATGATCATGGAGACAGACCGCTTGTCGAGCAGGTCCTGGTTAGATGCCTTCACCAACATCTGTGCTGCCCTCATTAATGCCTCATTGATGTTGGTGCCTGGAGTCGAAGAGGTACAGAGATTTACATGTACAGTATGAAGGTTAGCTGTCAGCTGCTGTCCATAAAGCCTCCGTAAATGTCCTCTGTTCAAGCAATCTGAGTTCCCAGAGGTTCTTTTTCTCGCCACTAGGGGGGCGAGAACTGTTCAAGTAGTCCAGGCGTTTCGGGCAGGAATAGGGTGGAATCGTGCACTTTATGATAGAAGCATGAAATTTGGCACACAGTTAGAACATGCCATATGGAACATTTTTGGCTATAGGGCCTTTACTATACAGTACAATAATACAAAATAAATATGCTTTAAGTAGCATGTGAGGGGTCAAACTAGGTGTTTTTCGGGATTCTGAATACAATGCAAGCATTTATTTTGCAGGAAAAACATAAAACTATGGTTTAGTGATGAGTCATCACTTTTCACAGTTTTGTGGCGGCCGTTTCTCGGAAAGGAATGTTTTTTCATGCAAAACCAATGCTTGCATTGGATTCAGAATCCCGAAAAACACCTAGTTTGACCCCTCACATGCTACTTAAAGCATATTTCTTTTTTTGTATTATTGTACTGTATAGTAAAGTCTATGAGAGCCCAACTTTGATTGGCTCCCACAAGTTTCCCAAGACAAATCTGCGATGGCCCTATAGCCAAAAATGTTCCATATGGCATGATCTAACTGTGTGCCAAATGTCATGCTTCTATCATAAAGTGCACGATCTTTGCCTGAAACGCTCTGACTAAAGCTTTTACAGAACATTCACCTTTTCTCTTGGCCTCTTCCCCCCCGGTTGTGTAAAGTAAGTACATTTACTAAAGTACTGTACTTATGTACATTTTGGAGGTTTTTCAACTTTACTCTACTGGACTATTTGCAATGTTCAGGACTTTTACTTCTACTCCACTACATCTCAGAGGCAAATATTATATTTTTACTGGTTACTTTGAGGATTTTGATTATTATTACAGAATAATAATCAAAACTATTATTATTACCAATTCAACCCTATATACATTTCGTCCATTTGAAAATAGGCGATCTACAAGCGCAAAATGCGTTGCAATGCGACACGTTGGGAGCTTGTAGACCTGCAATTTTCAAAGGGTTTTTACACATTTTATACATTTGAAAAATTGTGAAATGGGACATTTTCATGGCATAATTAGTACTTTATACTTTTGGTACTTTACGTACATTTGGATGGCAAAACATTTGTACTTTTACTCAAGTAATTTAGTTTATTCTGGACCTTTACTGTAACATAGTATTAGTCTAGTAAATCTAGGGAAAAAATACACTCAGGTTGGACAAAATTGTATTATTTAGTTTTTCAACTGATTCTGTTAGGAAATTAGGTCTACTAGCCAGGATAAATAAATCTACCATGATCTGCTCACTGCAAATACCCACAGCGGCCAAATCAAGTTGGGCTCCCATTGACTTTCTATACAGAAGGAAAATACCCAGAAAAGAAATCAGCTTTAAGTAGGATGTGAGGGGTCTAACTAGGGGTTTGTCATGATGCTGAATCCATTGCAAGCATTTGTTTTGCACAAAAAACATTCATTGGGCTAAAAATGGCTCCAGAAAATGATGGTTTAGTGATGAAAAGTGATGAGTCGTCAAAAAAATCATCTTTTGTTGGTGTTTTCTGGGGCCAATGAATGTTTTTTGTGCAAAACAAATGCTTGCAATGGATTCAGCATCATGACAAACCCCTAGTTAGACCTCTTACATCCTACTTAAAGCTGATCTTTTTTCAGGGTATTTTCCTCCTGTATAGAAAGTCGATGGGAGCCCAACTTGATTTGGCCGCTGTGGGTATTTGCAGTGAGCAGATCATGGTAGATTTTTTATCCTGGCTAGTAGACCTAATTTCCTAAGAGAATCAGTTGAAAAACTAAATAATACAATTTTGTCCAACCTCTGCCTTAATTTTATCTGACTATATGTATACGACGTGAGTACTTTTCCCTTCCCCTCGGTGTATCTCGCTGTCTCACCTCCATTGGGTTTGATGTTCTGGATGTATTTCTTGGCGTCTGCGACCTGGATGGAGGAGGCGGAGACCAGGTCCTCGCTCCAGCAGCGCACGTTGTGGTTGAAATCTATGATGCTGAAGTAGTCGTCCATGGTCAGGTCATCCAGGATGGCCTGCATAGCCTCCACTGTCTGGGAGAGAGCAGATGAGGGGCTTTCTATTAAATACATTCAGAACGGGTAGTACACATTATAGTGTATTATTATTTCATGCTTTAACTATTGAAAAATAGCAGATATACAAGCTCACAGCGCGGCACCGAGTGCCGCGCTGCGAGCTTGTAGATCTGCTATTTTTGAAAAATCATGAAAATTTGGATTTTGACCTGAATCTATAAGTGTCTTTTTGAAAGGTTTTTTGAAAAACCTATGTTTCTATGTCAGCAATCTGGCTAGCCATCTGCAAATAAAAGGTCCTTTTCACTTAATCGGCGCTCAGTTAGTCTGTTCTTGAGAGACTACTATGTCAGTGGTTCTCAAACTTTTTCTTGTGAACGACCCCCAAAATTATATGTATTTGGCCACGGACCCCCATCTCAAAATATGTAGTTCCAGGGACCACCCAGAAGCAAAATTTGAGTTACAAACAATCGCTTTAAAAATACATATATTCAAAGATTTGCACACATTTTCACAACTTTTTCAAAAATAGCAGATCTGCAAGCTCGCAGCTGTGAGCTTCAATAGTTAAAGCAGTCAATAATCCTAGGCCTAAATGCATTCTGAACAATGGCCACATGAGGGCAGTGTTTTACAAAGGGTGGATGCATTTTAAATCTGAGGCTTTTTTCTTTTCTTTTTGTTTTGTTTTTTGTATAGACCTACTATTGAAATCGTATTGAGAAAAAATAAATGCTGCTATTCTGGGCATGAATTTCATGGAGGCCATGAAGGCCATGACCGCCGTTGCCCCTCAGTTTCGCCACAGGTACAGGCCACAGTGGCCTGTACCACTTTCTCCTCTGTCTCTTTCTTGTCAATACAGTAGGCACCGATGTCTCTTTCTTGTCATGTCGACACCATTGTCTTTTGTTGAGATTCTGAAATTGTAAATACCATCATTTATCTATTTCACTGCAGATTAGGTTATCATCCTTAACCCTTAAATTCAACAAATTCTTTCAATGGACTAACATCTTGTTTTGTTTGATGGCCTTCCTTCCCTGGCATTTGGCCTTTGTGCCCTAAAAAAATGGACAACACCAAAAGCCCAAGTGGCCTTTCCCCTAAAATGACGAAATTCCAGGCCTGTACAGCTATTTGTTCCAAAAAGCTCAATACCCTGTATATACTGTACATAAAGACAAAATGTGACATAGATCTGTTTACACAATGCTGTACAGTACCTCCTCCAACTGTATATATGTTCCCCATTTCAACTGTTTTTATTATATTTTGACACTTGCTTTGGCAATGTAAACCTATGTTTTCTCATGCCAATAAAGCTCCTTTGAATTGAATTGAATTGAATTGGATGGGAACACAACAGAGAAAGAGACAAGGAGGGGGGCATAGTAGATAGGGAGAAACAAGGAGGGGGGGGGGGGGTAGGGTAAGTGAGGTGCTGGAGAGACCTGTTGGAGGGGGGTCAAAGTGCATGTCGATAAAAAGCTCCCATGACTCTCACCTGCTTCATCTTGACTCCCCACATCGATCCGCTGACGTCAATGACGAAGACGATGTTTTTAGGGAGGGGCGAGAGGTTGGCCGGAGCGAAGAAATGGACAAAGTGGCCGTCAGAGACCTTGGGGAGACAAACTTATCCTGAATGACGTGCAACGCCGTTTGCATTCCCATTCCAATCAAATTGAAATGGAAAACAACAGCAAGCATACAGCACACAGACAGTATGCATGAATGGTCGTGTACACTGTGTAGGACATACTTGCAGCTCCCCGGCATTGCTGTCTCTCTGCACGTCGTATTTCACGACAAAGACGCCATCGATGGCGCTGGTCGTACAGTTCTCGCACTTCCTCTGCTGCTGTAGTGTGGGCTTGAAGGCAACGTGAGCCTGGACGGACAAACACACACACACACACACACACACACACACACACACACACACACACACACACACACACACACACACACACACACACACACACACACATGCATGCACATATGTACGCACGCAAGCAAGCACGAACAGAACACAATCCATTTAGATAGGACAATAACCTACATCAGGGGTCTTCAACGTTTTCTGGCCGGGGACCCCCAAACTGATGGGGAGATGGAGCAGGGACCCCCTACCACCTCGTGGGGTGGGGGGGTCGGGGCTACGACATATTTTTTTTATTTTAAACAAGTACAAGTTACAGCGAGCAGGGTGGGCCGTACCACTACCATTTCTAAACATACTAGCCTACTTATTAACTGAGAACAAATGTCAATAATATCAACAATCTGTCAATTGCATAGTAATCATGTATTCAAGCTATTCAAAATGGATAGAATCATGATTTATTTTTTAACATAAATGTGGAAAAGGCAAAAAAAAACATTTTTTGATTTTTTTTTTTTTTTTAAGCAATAATTTCGCGGACCCCTGCAGTACCTCCGCGGACCCCCTAGGGGTCGCAGACCCCCTGTTGAAGACCCCTGACCTACATGCTAAGTGGCCACAAATAAAATATGATGCACATTTTACCTTGTCTTTAGAGGAGGTCACTTTGATTTGGCCCGCAAACTGTTCTCCAAGCGCGTTAGGTGCTTCTACCATGGAAATGCCCTTAGGCTCAAAGATGTACACATCCACCTAGAAAGAGACAGGGGTCAAGGGGGTTTGTTGAGTGACACACACACACACACACACACACACACACACACACACACACACACACACACACACACACACACACACACACACACACACACACATTTGGACATTTCTTCACCAGGGACGTGATGGCCATTGGAAAAAGCGAGAAAACTCCCGAACGGCCGGTCAAAATAAAATGTCGGCCTTCGTTCCATTTTGGCGGCTGGGTGGCCAACAAAGTAAATCGTCACTGTCAGGCAGAACCCTAACCCTAACCCTTCACCATACAAGGCCGTTGCACAAAAGTAGTGAAAACAGCAGATCTACAAGCACACAACGCCTCGCACCGTGTGCTTGTAGATCGGCTGTTTTCACTAGTTTAAATCATTTTTAAAATGATAAATACTAAACAAACGGTTTTGGACATGCAAGGTTTCCACCTGACAACGACGAAATATAACTCATGTAGAGTAATTGGCCCACTGGCTTGTCACTTGTCATGATCTGAATTGGCAAATCTTTGAGTAGCAGCAGCGCTATAGAGAGAGATCTCTCTATAGCACGCAATGAGGGCCTCTCCAACTATTTTTCCCGGGCTGAATCAGGGGCCCAGCATGTCCCTGTTCTACTTCTTCACCCACCTGGAACTGTGGTACAAGCCTCCCGGGCTGCAGGTGCAGTATGTGCTCGTAGTATCCCAGCTTCCTGTGCATCATCTCCTGATAGTGGAGCTCGAACTCGATGTGACTGCCAGGGGGGACGTGGACCTCTGTCTTAAAGGTCTCCATGTCCTGTGCATTAGCCCTGTGTGAAGAGTCGGCATCGTTGAAGTGTCACACAGCACGATCGTGTTTTCTACTTTTCTTTTTGTCCTTTTGACGGGTTTTAGTGAGTTGTGATATCACTGTTTTTATTGAATAATACACTGTACACATACAGAAAGGCAGCGCATGGGCTTCATGAACAACTGATGTTTCATTAAAAACATCTGTAAAGGGATAAGTATGGGATTCTCATGTGCTATGTGGTGGAGTTAAAGGGATATTCCACTTTCAAAAAAACATTTGGTAATTTTTTTCGTCTAATCAGGCTTTTGGGAACACCCTGAACAGTTTTTAATTTGCTTCATTCAGTATTTAGATATTTGATGTAAATGTTATCAGGCCCGCCCGCTCCAGGGCCCCTCCCCATACACAACCACTGTAAACTCCATTTTAACCATGATAGATTAATTAAAAACACCCATAATTTATTTCTGGTGACTCATAATACCATCCTAATACGTGACTTTTTTCATTTTTTTGTATTATTTTTTTATTGTATTATATTTTTTCCATTTTCCCCAAAAAAGAATAAAAATAAATGAAAACAGTATCGAAAAAACACGGCCTGCTCACGTAGTAGGATGGCATTATGAGTCACCAGAAAAAATATGGGTGTTTTTAATGAATCTATCATTGGTAAAATGGAGTTTGAAGTTACAATGGGTGTGTATGGGGAGGGGTTCAGGAGGTTCTTATTCTTCCTATATTTATATCAAATATCTAAAAACTGAATGAAGCAAATTAAAAGCTGTCCAGGGTGTTCCCAAAAGCCTGATTAGACAATAAAATGACCAAAGGTTTTTTGGGAATATCCCTTTAATTTTTTCTTTGTTGCAAGGTGTCGCTTGCCAAAGATAACTGATTTACAAGTGAGAAATGTGAAGTGATGCATCACATTTTTCGCTTGTAAATACGTTATTATACTTAAGCATAAATAATCACTTAAAGACAATCATGTTCTTGTATACCTGACAATGCCAGCTGCCTTGCCTCGGGCTCTGGCCTGAGCATACAGGTTCCTGGCCACTGTCTTCTCCTTCACTGAACCCACAAAGATGATGCCGTTCACATTCCTGCACACATGGCGATGATGGACGAGTGCAAAATGACATACATCAACTCAATAGACACATTGTTTGCTCTCTCCACACAATGCAAATGAATCAATCAGCTACGACACAAGTATTTGTCACTTTGGGGCTGGGGTGGCATTTTCCAATACAATATAGAATCTGATGGTTTGATTATTGATTGATTATTTTATTGGACAAAAATGGAGAACAGTACAAGTATAGTCAATACAATTGAAATGTAGTACAGTACAAGTACCTGTGTTAAACACCCTGCCTAAAAGGAACATCCCAAATAAGACTACTTTTTACGGTCTTTTTTACGTTGGAAGCCCTCTGTATTTAATTCATGGACATAATAAATAGCAAGCAAAGAAAACATACAATAATATCACAGTTATAAAAAACACTACTGTATGTACAGGATAGGGGAAACAAGGGGGTGGGGGTGCTCACTTCTCGCTAGAGTTCTCAACGGGCCTGAAAATTAAGGCCCGGCCCTAACTGGGCCCTAACTTGGTCGCCCCGAGGCCCTACCCGGCCCTACTAGTTAGCATACATTGTAGGCCCTACCCGGCCCGAAAACTTCGGGTCGGGTCGAGTATGGTCGGGTCTATAACAGAGTATAGTAATAAAATAATAAAAAAATATATTTTATTTTTTCATTGAGCCCGAGGCCCTACCCGGCCCTACTAATTAGCATACATTTTAGGCCCTACCCTACCATAAATGTCGGTCGGGTTCGGGTATTGTCGGGTTTGGGCAGAATTTGAGAACTCTACTTCTCGCCTGTCTATGGGAGAAGTGATAACTACCTCCTTCTCTGGCCTCCTTTTTCAGGGCAGTTTTGAAGGATGCCAGCGAGATATATGTTTTAAGGGAGGTAGTCAAGGAATTCCACACCTGGGTGGCAGTGATGTAGAAGGAGAATTTATCCATATTTGTCTTATGAGTTTGTGTTATCAGATCATTGTGTGCGCTCCCTCTGGTGTTGTGGCTGTGGGTGTCGCTAACCTTTTGGAGATGTATAACTTACGTATAACTTATTGGTGAAAGGAGTCAAAATCACAGAGATTGAGAAGGTGAGATGAATGCCTATTTAAAATCATGATGACTACATTGCAAATAAAAAGCGTTTATATTATGTTTCAAGAGGCTGGATAGTGAATATCTAAAAGCACAGAGCCCTCAGTTTAGCAACTTTCACCCCATGGCACTATCTTCTGTGCCATGCCCAAAACAAAGAAACAGAGAAACACAATCTCATGTTGCGGTACCACAAGTTGCAAGCTTGTAGATCAGCTATTTTTCTACATTTTTAAAGGACAACTTTGTTTTTTTACAACAAGGGTTCATATTTTAGATTGTAATTAGAGAAAAGAAAAAGTGAGTGTTAAAATGTTTTAATTTGCTTCGTTCTATTGTTTTATCGCGTTTACCGTGCTGAAATGTGGGGCATGCGTACGCATGGGGGCATGCGTACAAGTGGCTAAATATGTCTTTTTAGACACAATAAGCCAGCAATTTCTTTATTGCTATTTACAGTAACACTTCTAGCCCCCATAAGTCACATCCAAAAGTTGCGTTGTATCTTGGGAATGGGCTTATTCTGTGTAAAATGACATATTTAGCCACTTGTATGCATGCCCCCAACCACTGAAATAAGAATCTCTAAAACAATAGAAAGAAGTAAATGAAATCAATTTAACACTCGTCTTTTATATTCTTTAATTACAATCTAAAATATGAACCCTTGTTGTAAAAAACTAAAGTTGTCCTAGGGCTTAAGCGGTCAGATGGAAGTGCCACTAATGCTATGGAATGTTTTCCTTAGCTTAACGTGTGTTTTGTGTTTCTGTATGATGCTGAGAGGCTGCTCACATGGTGAAGTTAGTGATGAAGGCTCGCTTGGGGATCTGGACGTTGAAGCCAATGCTCTGGGGTTTGGAACCAGAGTTGACCACAGAGCTCCGCACGGTGGTGTGGGCGAAGCGTGACGTGATGCGGCTCTCCACCTTGTAGCTCTTGACTGTGATGTCATCGCCACGGATGGCCTATGTCACGCGGGGGCACAGAGCAGAACACGTGATGAACCACCAGTACAAGGCACACACAGAAGTAACGGGTGAGACAAGGCCACCAATAGATCACAACAACCCTATTTGTTTACAATACAGCATATCATTGAGGTGGACGAAAGGGGAACATTTTTAATTAAGGAATCAAATGGATTAATTGTGTCCCATGGCATGTAAAGCATGCTGTTCAATGTGCAATGTCAGCCTATTTTTAGTTTTATTAAGATCCCAATATGATCTTGTCCAAATGCTGTGGAAAACTGTATGAGATATGATATAATTGTTTGTTATATGGCAGAATAGTGTGAAAAGGGCATTATCGTGGTCTAATTGCAGGATCTTGGACCAAACACTATCAGAGGGTGCTTTTGATGCACGAAATGAATGAGGTCGACAGTTGTCTGGGACAGCATTATTGTGGCAAACAAAAGAACATAGAAGGTGCAGCAGATGTAAATTGCGGTGACTCCCAAGATCATCATCACCCCGGGATTGTTCACCGTTTCCACAATGACTCCTTCCTCAACTCTCCCCATCGTCTAAAACTTAACGAATATGACCATGGGTACAATCTGCAAAAATAGGCAAACATTCTGCTCACATCTAACATGTTGTTGTGAGCTTGTAGATCTGTTATTTTTGCTGTTTGATGTAAAACAGGTTTATAGTTTAAGTTTCCTAGTGGCCAACAAAATCTAATAACCTGAGAGAAAAAGACAGGACCTCTTTGAGGCACTAAAGTGAACCAGCGGAGAAGTCAATAACCTGTCAGTCAGGGGAATCTCTTCAAACAGCAGGCTATTGATTGTGAGATAACATTAAACTCTGTCACAGTGGCGACGGTCTGAACAACAAGCGTAGGGACTCACCTCAAAGTCTTCTTCCTCCTCGCTGGTCAATATCGCCCTCTGACAAACACACAAACACACAAGTCATCAACTCCACACTGCCTCGGTCTACAAGACAGGCTGTCAGTCATGATAAAAAAATAAAATAAAAATAAAATAATTGTGTCAGTTTCAGCAGCCACATCTCATTCTGGCTTTCATGTAGTGTGACATGTAATGAACAGGTTTGATTTTTAATTGTAAAAGAAAATACGTATATAATCTCACCCTGTGTCTTTCCCTGTGATCTTGAAAACCTGCCTGGTAAGAGAACAGAAAAGGTTTGTAGCATGGTGCTTCAGTCACACAACGAACACATTATCAAACCCTTATCAAAGCACACATTCTTATTAACAGCAACAACCTAGTAAGGACCACAATGGAAACAAGCTGTAAGCTTTTCTGCGTTATCCTTTTGATTATGGTTTGTTAGATGTATATTATTGTATTGTGACATTATGTTTATTTCATGATCAACAAAGATATCAATCAGCACATTGAAAAAGTGCGGCTAGAAGTCATACATTAAATGTCCCTTGACTCATGTACTCTTTGATCAAATTGAAAAGACAACAACAGCAGGGACACTGAGAATCATCCCCATGTTGGCTTACTCTCAACGTACACTAGGCTACTCACCGTCTCCCCCTCCCATTCTCCATCGATGAAGAACTCAAAGCAGTGGATCTGGTGGAGGAACAGAAGCCCCGTCAAGAGTAGCAAATGTCTCATGTTTCCAGGCCTGTTGGCTCGGCCGGGCAGTCCTCAGAGATATACAACCACCGCAGTGTAGAGAGAATCCTTCTGCTGGGAGCACAGAGAACCCAAAAGTGAGGGTTAAACTCCACTGAACTGATAGATGATGCCTGGCCCCGCTGTCAATATTTGTTGTGTTTCATGTAGCTCCACAGAGGGATGGGAAACTTTGAAACTTTTGAGACCTTGACCGGCAAGGGAGGGAAAAATAGGACAGGGGAGGGAAAATAGGACAGATGTCGGGGTATATTCAGGTTGTTGGGAGTATTCAGGTTAAGCTCTAAAGATTGCAGAAGCTAGACCTGAAGAAGGCTTTTTGATTCTGTAATGGCATGTTTTCATGATCAATAATGATGGTGATAGGCTACATCTACAACTTTGTTGTTGTAGAAATTCAACTTCATATTATACATTATGTCCACCAGATGGCGCTAATTCTTTCCTAACACGTATAAGGTGTCCTATAAAGTAACAAATACACTAGAATAGAATGGTTTACAAGGTTTGCATTTATTTTTTGTATACTTGCAAATATGTTCGTGTATGCCTCTCTTTCTAGTCTAGCATAGACCTACAATCAGTGGCTACAGGCTAGATAGTGGCCTATTAATTAGGCCTACGCATGCACACACAGCAGTGCACAGCCTCATTAAACTCGAATAGCCTATTTGATGTAATTGAATATTAAAGTTTAATGAAGCTGTGCACTATCAAATTTATATAGCCTACTGATATGATAGGCTATTTGTATTTTTTATTCGTAGTAGGCCTAGCCTAGGCCTAGCCTATTTATGTAGGATATTTGTTTATTTTCAGAAAACGGGTGTAAATCCCAGTGATAGCCCTAAGGCTAGCTAAAGTGTATAAACCTACAACCTACTCTAATGAAAGGAGAATAGTGGTAAATGACCAGCGGAAATGGGGGTCAGCATTGTAGTCCGTTTCGAAATAGCCTGTTTATGAGGCTGAATAGCCTCTGTAGTCTATTGCAGGTCAGGTGAAGTCAATCTGAGCTAATAGCCTATAGGCCTCCTCAACCTGTCTTGAACTAACACAACACAACACACCGACTTGTCTAATCCATAGGCTATAGGCTGAAGCCAAAACATGGAAGAAAATACCTACTGTCTGTCAACAAAGTGCCCCTATTCAAAATTCGCAAAAGTAGGCCTATTGGCATCAAATACATAGGAGGAGGCCTGGCCTACCAAAGTAAAAGTAGTCTAGTCCTACTCAAATGTTTCGAAATGTGTCAGTTAAGCCCACACCGGTTGTGAGCTTGCTTTAATATCCAAAGTGTAGGCTATAAAATGGCTTAATTGGTTAAATCTCAATTATGCAAAGTAGCCTAACAACTAGCCTTAAGGCCCACTCCCACTGGGCCAGATAACAGATAAAAAAATCTCTTTCTCCAGATATTTTTCCATTCAAGTGGATGGTAGATACAGATAAAAAAATATATTTATATTTATGTTATCTGTCACATATTTTTTTTTGTATCTGTATCTACCACCCACTTGAATGGGAAAATATCTGGAGAAAGAGATTTTTTTTTATCTGTTATCTGGCCCAGTGGGAATGGGCCTTTAAGCTGTCAAATAATAGTGGAGTAAAAAGTTGCTATAGCCTAATTGCTTCTGCAACATAAACTGTGGAGTTGGCCTTCTATGCTAGAAGAAGTAATAAAGTAGGTCTACAATAGGCCTACCTTACAAGTAGGCTATAAGTAGGTAAAAGTGTCTCAAAAGCAGTGGCGTCAGTTCAGAAAAAGCTATTCAGGTATGGCAACATGACTGGTGTCTTGTGCAAGACACCAGTCATGTTGCCATACCTTATAGCAACAGGCACGATGAAAAAGTAGGCTACATTTCATTAGTTTCCCCTGTAGCCAAGGTATGGCAGCTGCCATAGCTTGCCATACCCAATTGACGCCTCTGCTCAAAAGTGTAGGCCAACAGTAGGCTAGAGTAAATGTTTGTTACTTTCAGTTTTCCACAACTAACACAAATTGAAAATTGTTCCTCCGAAAGTGGTCTGAGTCGAGGTGCCGATGGGAACTCATGCGCTCAGTCTTTGCAATCTGAACCAGTGATCTTACTCTCAAAGTGCTGTTCAGAATGTGAGGGAGACACGGACACGGCATGTCTCGGTGGGCGGGTGTGTTTATGGTGCGTGGAGGGCTTGTCAGTGTCACCCACGGACCACAGCCTCAGCTCTGACTACTCCGGTCACTCTGATCTTGGCGACCTGTGGACACGGACGGAGCGCTGCGCACTGGAGATAATGCGCGTTCGTTCGTGTGATTCTTAAACGGATTATGGACTTCATGATGCTGACTTTGGTGCTGATGATGGGTTTGAGTCCATGCATGGTCCTGGGGCAACTGGCATATGAATCTCAATTTGAAGATGATGACATTTTCCCCGACTTGACAGACTTTGATTTGGATATTGTGAGTAATTTTTTCTCTGTGACACATTTTACACGCGCATTGGTACGATTACTTTAATTATCTTCGGCTGATCCTTTTGGTTGTTCTCATTTAGGCTCCACGGAGGGTCCCTCGGCAAGTGAAAGCCATTCTGACCAAGGTAACGTATATATTAATATAGGCTAATAATAATAATGTTATATGAGGTTAAAGCCAAGGAGCAGTTCAACTTACCCCCAAAATGACTTTTTTTTCTGTCGATTACTAACCCATATAGACACAAAAGTTTTTGTGGCATTCTTAAGACAATAATTTGATTATAATGAATTTACTACCATGATTCCGCCTTTCGGATGCACACATGCATTTGCGTCTCCATCCGGAATCCATAGGGGTAGGCTTTATTATAATAAAATTATTGTTTTAATGCAAAGAAAAAACACACACACACACACACACACACACACACACACACACACACACACACACACACACACACACACACACACACACACACATAGACTATGTATAGGCCTACTCCATGGTGTGAGTAATCAATAGAAAACAGTCATTTTGGTGGTGCACTTGTTGTTTCTTAAGTTGAATATTTTAAAATTGTTGTTTAAAGCATAATATTTCAATAAATTGCCCTACTCCAATATGTAGGTCAAATAGTTTTATTTTGGCCATTGGGTTTGTTTGTCATCATCAAAAACTCCGGGTGTGACGCGAAGAGATCTGCCAAGCATCAGCTGTTCGCCAGATTATCTGTAATGTATTGGCGCTTTCTTAATAAATGCTGTCCAATATTTAGGGGAAAAGTCTGTCAGGCTGTGTTTGGGACTATAGGCTGCAAAGCCTTTGCAAGTGCACTACCAGTAAGACTCCCTAATCGGGAGATAAGCGACCGTAGGTCACTTATCTCCACAAATAGAGCAAAAATGTGTTTTTCCAAAATCTTCCTGAGCATGTTGATGACATGAGTGTAGACATACTGTGTAGTGATTTTCGTGATTTTAGGGCAAAATCTGAATCGGCCTCATGGTGGCGCTAGAGGGCCATGTGAGAAATGAGGGGTGGGGTCTCCGCGCCTCCAAGGCGGACGAATAGGTACCGGCCCCGGCTCTCCCGGTCGCTCCTAGCCCGAGTTACGGCATTTTATGTGAGCTGCAGTGGCAGGGGGTCCTCCACTGGGGGCGCCACCACTTTTGCATCCGTTCTGGAGCACCAGGAGTGGGTGGTCCCCGGGAATGCCCCGTGAGCAGCCCCGTTGGGGTGGTCATTTGGTAATTTTTGCACATGTGCTCATTTTGTACACTTGGGGGTCCCCGAGGGAGCTGGGGGTCCCTGGAGCTCCGGGGGTCCTTGGAGGTTGTAGTTTGGCAGGTAAGGAGTGTGTGTGCAAAATCTGGCATGGATCGGGGCAACGGTTGCGGAGATATGAGCAGGGCAAAAGTGTGACGTGTGACGTGTGTGACGGACGGACGGACGGACGGACGGACGGACACCTCGAGCAGCTTTCTGTAGTAAGTGCGGCCTACGGTCGCAACCATTTACCAATCACTCCCTCCCAGTGTTACCCAAATTCAGTGGTGGAAAAGGTAGCCTACTAGTTTTAAGTACTGCAATATAGAAATACTCTGTTACAAGTACAAGCCTTGAATTAAAAATTTAGGCTACTTGAAAGTTCCAAAATTATTGGCATCAAAATGTACTTAAAGTTATTTAAAGTACCAAAAGTATAGGCTACTCATATGCAGAATTTCCCATTTCACAAGTTTTCAAGTTTGAAAATAGCAGATACAAGCTCACATACATTGCATCGCAACACATGAGCTTTAGTAAATGTACTTAGTTACTTTACACACTGTCCACTATAGGCTACCAATCGGTAATTCATATGTCCAGTATGGTGTTACCCAAATTGAACTTGAAATTGCAAGATATTTTCCCTAAATCCGACACCTCTGCTGTAAGCAAATTTGATGTCAAACAGCCTGTAAATAATGTTGCATAAATTGCTCGTATAAAACAGGAAACCAAACCGCACATCCAGGAACTTTCCATCAAAACCACCATCGTCTCTCGCTATGCCTTCACGGCGGTGTCTTGCACCATGCTCAACCGACACTCCGCCGCTGCTGAGGGCGTTTTCCACTTCCAGATACCTGCAGCTGCCTACATCTCTAACTTCACCATGTAAGGAACAGTCCATTGTTTCATTGAGAAAAAAGGGACCCCAATTTAAACAAGCCCATTAAAAGCTTTCTTGTGGTCTTTATCCTTTTAGTTGACCTGGTATCAGTGAACTGTACTGTCCTGTACCTTTTCCTTTGCAAACTTCTGATAAAGTATTCAATCAATCAATCAATTGTACTTGGACATGGACAGTAATGATAACAACTCGTGTCCAAGTTAATTTAAGTCAGTTGAGTTCACATACTTAATTGTAGGATTTACATATTGCACAAATTATTCTATTGTATGTACAGATACATGTCAAAGACAAAGGGAATGTATGAATCCAAGCATACTTTCAATTTAGCCCCACTCAGACATGCCTGTATCTAAATCACATTGTATGTTATATAGTGGTTCTCAACCTTTTCAGGCCGTGACCCAGAAAATAATCATATTTTAACTGGGGACCCCCCCACCCTGATGAACACTAAGAGTTGAGGCATTACATTTTATATAACACGGTTCTATTGTGAAAATAGCAGATCTACATGCTCACAACGCCTCGTGTTGCGAGGCATTGTGAGCATGTAGATCTGCTATTTTCACAATTTCTGCCTCTAATATTTGACAATTTGGCCAATATTTAATTTGTCATTTTAGAGGTATTAAAAAGTCCTTAAATTGTCACTTTAGGAATGTTCAGATACCCTCTATACCCTTAAACTTTATGTTGGTTTGTTTACTGTTGAATGAGAAAACAATGTTGCACATTAAGTTAATCATCTGGAGACCCCCCAAAATAATTTGGGGACCCCGCTGGGGGTCCCGACCCACATGTTGAGAACCACTGTTATAGACCATTCTGGGCCCATTCCTTTTGTTACTTGAATGTCCACCTTTTGGCTATTTGAAAGGCATGCTTTGCATGTAATGCACTGATTGTGTGGATTTATGATGTTTCCGTTGCCATGGGCGAGGTTAGCAAGGGGTCTGATAGAAAGAGTGCACACAAGCTATATACACACGCTCTCGTTAACACAGTCACTATGGCTCATTCACGTGCAGCGCTGTTAACTGTAAATAGGGGCCAATAGGATTTTGTCCAAGGAAAGCCGTTTGGAACAGTAACAATAGGTGGTCCCCGAATAAAAGCACTGCTCTAATCCTTGACCCTTGACCCCCATGAGCCAGGATCATTGGTGGGCGTGTCTACCAGAGCGAGGTCAAGCCCAAGGAAAAGAAGGTCAAACAGGATAAGGGGAGCAATGGCAGACCCAAGAACAAAGAGTCAAGTGACACAAGGTAAGAGAGACCCCCTGTGTGTGTGTGTGTGTGTGTGTGTGTGTGTGTGTGTGTGTGTGTGCGCGCGTGCGTGCGCGTGTGTGTGTGTGCGTGTGCGTGTGCGTGCATGCGTGCTAGCACGCACTTGTGGGCTTGTGTGTGTGAGCAGGTGTGTACCCAAACAACACACATCTTTGAATTTGTGTGTGGCCAGCTTCTATACTCTGATCTCTCTTAGGCGTTTCCTCATAATTAAAGAGCCCGAACCGTTCTCTCTCATGTCACTGTTTGGCAAACAGACTGATAATACGCTGAACCGAAACCTCTTTATCACAACTTTAGTAACCACAAAGGCACGGTTGTGTCAGTGTGTCCATCCATCCAGAGTGGAGCAAGTCAGGAATATAAGATCATTGCTCCAGAGAGACTGAGAGGGACTGTCTGTCACATATACTGTAAATCGGTTATGCAGGAAGAAATGACATCATGCCTTCTGCATATAAACTCCCCCCAAAATGTGACATTTTTTAAATGCTGCATGATTCATCGACTCCACTGTAAAAGTCAGATGGACAGCAGGAATGGAGCGATGGTGAAGGGGAAGATGTTTTAGAAATGAATGGAGTCACAGAGAGATAACAACCACATCACTTTATCCACCTCTACCACACTTAAACCATATTGATCCCCGAGGTCATCCGTTGATGCTGCACACTGTACTGTATACACACACAGATGATATCACTACTTGCACTGCTCATCTCACTACCTCTTCTGTTCTCCTATATTCTCTTAAACCTATCAAGGCCTGAGGTCGATTCTACAAATGCCTTCTAAGTCAGTAGTTCTCAAAATGTCAAGATGATCACGGTCTCACATTTACCCCTCTGTTAAACGCCTGGGTTCCCGATTGCCTGACTGCGAGCGCCAGACATCTCACACTACGTTTCACTTCGGGAGAGAGTCTGAGATTACAGACGGAGATTCTACTTCGGCGTGGGCGGGCTAAAGCCTATTGACGTCACACACACACACACACACACACACACACACACACACACACACACATACACACACACACACGCGACGGCGACGTGGCGTGACATTGCAAAAATACGTTATTTCTCATAACATATTATATGTCTGCATGTTTACGTTAGTGCAAAATGGTATTAAAACGTGATTAAACGGCACTATTTCATAGTTTATTAAAATAATACGAGTCGAGTCTGACTCCGCCATGACAGTTTTCACGGACCAATCAGAGTCCACTAGACTCTCACGTGGGCAGAGGACACCAATCAGAGTCCACGAGCGAGTCTCACGTGAGCTCAAGAGCTCTGTTTGGAGGGGGCTGGGACCGGAGCAGCCAAACCACGTGCCCCAAGCATACAACCCTGATTGGCCCATTCAATGCGCCCGCTCTTCAGGCGTGCTCGAAATAAAATAAAATATGTGCAGCTTCAGTCCACACTACAAACCACCCACCAACAGGGGGTGGTGATGTGCGGACTGAAGTATCAGTCTAGGTTCCCGAGGCTACCCCTCTGTCAACATCTGGTTCCACGCTATCTCCTCTCCCTTCCGTCCTCCTTCCTTATCTACCCTCCTCTCTTCTCCTCCTCGCTTTATCTAAGCACTGAGTCAGAGGTGGAGGTGTTCAGTATGGCGGCGAGCATTCCGGGCCGGAACCGGGCTTTGTTTCTGCTGACGTATGAGGAACTGCTCCAGCGGCGGCTGGGCCGCTATGAGCACGTGACAAGCCTGAGGCCGATGCAGCTGGTCAGCCGACTCAGCCTCGACATCACCATCATTGACCACTCGCCACTGGCGTTGCTGGAAGTGCTGCCGCTCCGCAACGGCAAAGGCAGCAGCGGATCGACCTCTGCAGTGGGGTCCAAGGCACCAGGTAGGCTAAAAGATAAAACGTTAAAGGGATGTTTCACTTTCAAAAACACTTTTGGTAATTTTATCGTCTAAACAGGCCTTTATGAACACCCTGAACAGTTTTTAATTTGCTTGATTCAATATTTAGATATTTGCCCAGGGCCTCTCCCCACACACACCGATTGTAACTTAAAACTTCATTCTAACCATGATAGATTCATTAAAAACACCCATTATTTTTTTCTGGTGACTAATATTACCCTCCTAATACATGAGCAGGCCGTGTTTTTCGATAACTTTCTTCATTTATTTTTAATAATTAATTTTTGTATTTCATTTTTTTACATTTTCCCAAATAATTATTAAAATAAATGAAAAAAGTTATCGAAAAAACACGGCCTGCTCTTAGGAGGGTAGTATGAGTCACCAGAAGTTACAATGGGTGTGCATGTGGAGAAAAGCCCATAAAGTGTTTCCCTGTTGAAAGTGGAATAAAAGGAAGCATGATGATGCACAAAATATGTCAAGATACCTTGTTTGGGACAAAAGTGTTGGAAGGACACATTGTCCTTTGTCCTTGTGCAAGTTGTGGCCTAAGGGTGGCGCTAGAGATAAGGCCATGGAGTCACCAAAATCAGAATGGTTCATCCTCCAGGGAGTAGGACAGCAAAATCCATGGCAATCCACTATGTAGTTTTTGGGATAACTTGGGGTCACGTTTACGATGGCAGATATAATTTTGTGCTCCACAACGGTTCAGTAAAATAACATTTCCAATCGTTTTTTTTTTTTTTTTTTTTTTGTAAATGATGGGTTCTTATAAGAAGTAGGAAAATCATGAGCGCAACAGTCAAGGATAAAGGGCACCGCAAGGTAACATTAAATCGTAGGAACACGGTGCGGTGCGTGTGGAAGACAGAGCTGATGATGCTCGCCTACACTGAATGAACTCAAGGACTCGGGGACAGTGAACAACAGCTCACAGAGCTTAAACAAAAATTGCGGCTGAGGGGCAAATCAAAGAAGCTGAAACAGCACTACAGGTGCAGTAGCAGCAACGCTGCTGAAACAGCTCTCACAGAGCCAGGCCTGCAAAGAGGCTAAACTGACTGGTGGGTCAGCAGAGAAATGTTAAAGTTTAGGGCATATACCTGAAGAGGCAAATGTCACTTTTCAGTGCTTTACAACAGTGGTTCTCAACCTTTTCAGGCCGCGACCCCCAAAATAATCATATTTTAACTGGGGACCCCCCGACCCTGACGAGCACTAAGAGTTGAGCATGTAGATCAGCTATTAAATCGGGTATTAAAAAGTCCTTAAATGTTCACTTTAGAAATGTGCAGATACCTTCTATACACTTAAACTTTATGTTGGTTTGTTTACTGTTGAGTGAGAAAACAATTTCGCACATTAAGTTAATCATCTGGGGACCCCCCAAAATGATTTGGGGACCCCCCGACCCACAGGTTGAGAACCACTGCTTTACATTCACCCATCCAAGCACACATTCACACATTGATGGTGGAGGCAACCATGCCATTAGCGTCTTAAGAGGTGGCGGGTAACATCTCTCAAAATGTTTTCTTTCTTGAATGAAATGCCTGGATCCCGAGGCTACTCAAAATGTAGAAAGCACACAGAGTGCTGGGACCCAAATCCACCTACCCACAGGCAAAGTCCCGGTCTATCATTTCATTGCCAAGCTAGCCAGCAACAGGGCAAAATATTAGGTGATGTATAAGGCTTGGCAGGAACAAAAAGGTTTTCTGCAACAATACCTGCTTCTATGTGGACCATGACTACCCACCTACAATCCTAATGTGCTGAAGTGGAGAAAATGATATCTTGTTTGGGACCAAAGTGTTGGATGGATGGTCGTCCCTCCTTTGAGCTAGAGGAAATGTAAAAAATAACCTATGATATTTTGGATTGGTTAAATATTTATGAAACCCACAGAGAGACTTAACCATTTTCAACACAGCGTCCCTATTTTTGAGCAAGTCATTAAACTTTTTTTCAAAACAAATTAAAAATATTCCAATAAATATTCCAATAATTATTCCACCTCGCAGCGCGAGGCGTTGTAGATCGGCTATTTTTTGGCAAAGAGCTTCGGTGTAGAGGGGGAAAAAGAGCAGACTATAAGTACAGAGTGAAAGTTCACGTTTATTAAGTATTGACAGTTCACATGGTTAAATATCTGAAAACAGGGATCCTTGGCCTGAAAACGTTGAAGACCCCTGCTCTAATGGCTTGAGCTACCAGGCGCCCCACGATCTACTGTGTTAAAAGGAATAATCACGCAGCTACTGCATGCGTTTGATGTACAAAACATTGCACATGTCAGTGGGTAGACTGGGCTTATAAAATTACAGCTCTTCCGTTTGAAGCTTAATCTGAGCGTTTCTTTTTTTTTTTTTCCTTCTCCACAAAGCATCTATACACAGCTTAGATCTTAGTTCAGGATACATGGCTCGTTGACTTTAAGGGGCCTTTTAGTGTGATGTGCTGATCCCCTAAACACTTTTCTTGAGCCAATTAAAAGCACAAGCATTCTTCCTTTCTTTATCTTATGCCTTATGCGTTATACTTCCTGATCCCCAGCCAAGCCTGAGCCTCCTCCTACCACGGTGATCAAACGGACCGCCATGTTCAGCAAGGTCACGTTCAGCCCAAACATCGTCCAGCAGGCCAAGATCACCACCAGTGGCATCCTGGGAGATTACGTGATCCACTATGATGTGGTGAGGGAGATGGGTATAGGAGACATACAGGTGAGTGCTCCTGATAAACACCCTATAGGCCAGGGGTTCCCAAACTTTTTTGTCTCAGGGCACCCCATAAATATTTTTTTAATCCGAGGCACCCCTACATTATAATTTTCACTCCCAGCACCTTATATTTATAGCATATCGTCGTTGTCGGGTGGAAACCTTGTATGTCCAAAACCGTTCGTTTTGTATTTATCATCTATAAAATGTACTAGGCGTTGTGTGCTTGTAGATCTGCTGTTTTCACTAGTTTTGTGCGACAGAGGTTTCTGCCTGACAGTAATGATATTTTTTAGTGATTATGTTGCAAGGAAAACGTTGAGATAACAGCCATTTTGGTTAGAACTGACTGAAAATAACTGTGTACTTCAAGTTTAAAATGATACTATTTTTCAAGTGTCCAAATAAATTCCAAATATTATCAAATGATCTCGCGGCACCCCTGGACTGCCGTCGCGGCACCCTGGTCACCCACTTTGAAAACCCCTGCTATAGGCAATGATTATGATAACAATATAACAACAGTTAATACACTCATATTAAAAAAAATGCTTGAGATAGACAAGTAATCCGACAGCTGTAAAACATAATGCAAAAATCTAAAAAAATAAAGCCATTAATGGAGAAATGGTGTTAATATATAATTGTATGACATGGCCAAAGCTATGGTCCTTTAACTGGTGCTCTATGTCAGTGGTTCTCAACCTTTTCAGGCCGCGACCCCCAAAATAATCATATTTGAACTGGGGACCCCCCACCCTGATAAGCACTTGCAATTGTAGGAGTTGAGGCATAACATTTTGTTTAACTTGGTTCCACTGAGAAATATTGTGAAAATAGCAGATCTACATGCAGATCGGCTATTTCATTTGCCTCTTATATTATTTGACAATTTGGCCAATGTTGGACCATAGTGTTTATAGTTTGTTGATTACTTTTGATGCAGTAATGGTCTTTTTCTTTGCTTTCCTTAAAGAGGCGGTGCCATAGTTTTGTACTTTTTCTGGTTTTCATGTGTCTATGAGGTTGGCAATGAGCAATTATGTATTCCCTTTGTATTTGGGGTTTCCTCCTGGTGGGTCAAAAGTGCAGATCCAAAAACACAGATAGAATGACATCATATAATCATCCCCTCCCCTTTTACCATTCAACCAACACTGTGGGTGTGGCTAACTTCAGCTGTGTTACCACCCACCATGACAACCAGGCATACTTAATGACTTTCTGTACACTTTTTTTTTGGTAAGAATCATCCTTCTAGTATAATCATAATACCTGATAATCATGTTTGGGGGGGGGGGGGGGGGGGGGGGGGGGGGGTCATGGCACTTCATCTTTAAAAGTCCTAAAATTGTCACTTCACTCGTTCACTGTCACTGGGGACCCCCTCCCCCCCACCCACAAGTTGAGAACCACTGCTCTATGGCTACAACGTTGTGAGCTTGCAGATCCTCTATTTTCAGCACGGGACACCGTCGTCTTCTAAACTAGGCGTTAGACGTGGGTGCAGGCAGAGACACACTGTCTTGTTCAAGTTCACTTCAGCGGCATGAGTCACGACAGACATTGTTTTTGTTGACAAACATTGTCTGATGCAGGAATTTAATCTGTGACCTTTCAGTTATTAGACTACGTAGCAATTATAGCAACATGCCTTGCAAAAAGCATTCTCAACAGAGTCAGAGTAATCACCCGAATGACAAAACTGAGCCGTGCCGGCATCTTAACCCATTTAGACCTAGAATTATTGAATGCTTTAACCAGTGAAAAATAGCAGATCTACAAGCTCACAGCGCGGCACCGAGTGCCGCGCTGCGAGCTTGTAGATCTGCTATTTTTGAAAAAGTCGTGAAAATGTGTGCAAATCTTTGAATATGTGTAAAAAAAAAGTTGGACCAAGGCACTCTTGAGGGACAGTTAAAAAGCCTTTATTTTAGGGCTAATGCATGCATTCTTGCCATGCATTAGCCCTACAATAAAGGCTTTTTAACTGTCCCTCAAGAGTGCCTTGGTCCAACTTTTTTTGCATCAATTCTGTCACCTGACTACCAAAGAGCACCTTTCCTGAGAGATTATTACTCTACAGCCAAACAGATGCACTCCTTACTCTCTGTTTTCTTTGAATATATGTATTTTCAAAGCGAACGATTGTAACTCAAATTTTGCTTCTGGGTGGTCCCTGGAACTAAATATTTTGAGACGCGGGTCCGTGGCCAAATAAATATAATTTTGGGTGTCCTTCACATGAAAAGGTTTGAGAACCACTGACCTTGTAGCTAGTCTCTCAAGAAAAGGCTAACTGAGCTCCATTTAAGTGAAAAGGACCTTTTCTTTGACAATGGCTGGCCAGATTGCTGACATAGAAACATAGGGTTTTTCAAAAAGTCTTAGAAGGATACAAAAGACACTTAAAGAATCGGGTCAAAATTCTAATTTTCACGATTTTTCATAAATAGCAGATCTACAAGCTTGTGAGCTTGTATATCTGCTATTTTTCAATAGTTAAAGTATCAAATATTGATACACAATAATGTGTACCCGTGTCATGTCATGGCTAGCCATTCAATTCTGAAGTATAGGCGTAATATTCTGTGAGTAATACGCTAATCCCAGGATCGTCAAACTATGGAAAAATATAGGGTGTCACACTATCATAGCTCATTTCACAGCCCAAAGAAAAACAGACTGTGAAAGCATCAGGTATAGAATACATTCACATTCATTTGTCACTGTATCATGTATGCACGCATGGAACACTCTCTGTCTCTCACTCTCTCTTTTACACGCACATACAGTACAACCACCCACCTGTGAGTGATTCATTTTTCAGGATTACTGCCACCCCCTCATTCCACAGTCAAACTGCCTTCAGGACATCCATTTCAATAATCAAACAACGCTACTGAAACCTTTCTTTCCCCGACTTTGTACGTACAGTAAACAGTTGTCTTTCTTCTCCAGGTTTTAAATGGCCATTTTGTCCATTACTTTGCTCCAAAAGACCTGCCGGTCGTTCCCAAGAATGTGGTGTTTGTGATCGACACCAGTGCCTCCATGCTGGGAACAAAGATCAGACAGGTAAGAGCAATGGACGCCTGTTGGACACCTAATGTGGATGGTTTTCACCAAGTTATTGTCCAGACTGATATTACACATTACAACAATAACCTAGAAACAACGCTTTTCTCATTTGGGGAAAAGGTTTTAAAGGAGTCAACTTTATTCTTGAAAAACAGATGCTAAAATAAAAATTATGTTTCGAAAATATTTTATAAAAAAAATTAAGCTTCATAATGTGTTGACCAAATAACCACTTTTTCATTTTGGCCGTTGTCAGGCTGACTATGTTTACATCCCTCTTCTATTCTTTTATATATGGATTCCATATAAAATAATAGAAGAGGGATGTAAACAAAGTCAGCCAGACAACGGCCAAAATGAAAAAGTTGACTATAGTTTGTCATGTGTGGAGTTTTTTTCCCCCCGTGTGGAGTTAAATTAGTCTACCAGCTAGCAAACCAGACACCCCTCCTCCTCACTCCTACACCGGAATAGCAATATCTGGCCTTTTCCTCTGCGTAAGAGCATGATAATCCCTCCGGCCAGGAATCACAAAACCGATCTCTGCAGCTGCCAATACGACACATCCCGCAAGAGTGAAGTGAGGAGTTGCGAGGAAAAACCTCAGGGAACAGATTGCAACCAAACGGGAAAAGTGGAAACATACAAGGCCGTGCTGTGAGGGAGGAAGGTCACCCGTCTATGGAGTAATGGAACTTTCTAGACGAGAGCGCTCTCGACCCCGATGATCTGCTCCCCCGCCCAGCGCCAGCCCCCAGCGGACCAGAGCAACAGAGCAACAAGTGTGCTTTGATGTGTCTCCACAATAGAGGGCTTCACTGTAGGACATTCTGTGGTTCTGTGGTTCTGTCCGCTGGCTCCATACAGCCTCCATAGGCATCTAATGTCTCCCCCCCTCCCAACTCTATGACACCCACACATGGCTGGAGAGCTGGACGTCCTTGCTTGTGACACAGGACAGAATAGTAGGAGGGATGCAGCCAGTAGTTATGTGTGTGTGTGTGTTGTGTGTGTGTGTGTGTGTGTGTGTGTGTGTGTGTGAGTGAGAGAGAGCATATCGCTGTTGTCGGGTGGAAACCTTGTTTACAGCATAGCAACCATGATCACATTGCTCTTACTGTGCTGTGTTACCAACGTTCAC
The DNA here is from genome assembly GCF_963921795.1 of Nannobrachium achirus. Taxonomy (NCBI): domain Eukaryota; kingdom Metazoa; phylum Chordata; class Actinopteri; order Myctophiformes; family Myctophidae; genus Nannobrachium; species Nannobrachium achirus. The sequence continues at coordinate 44,959,914 of NC_137830.1, forward strand.
CCCTTTTCAAGGAACCCATGCGACTTAAACCCATGACCAGGGACATGCTGGGCCCCTGATTCAGCCCGGGAAAAAGAGTTGTAGAGGCCCTCATTGCACGCTACAGAGAGAGATCTCTCTCTATAGCGCTGCTGCTACTCAAAGATTTGCCATTTCAGATCATGACAAGTGACAAGCCAGTGGGCCAATTACATGAGTTATATTTCGTCATTGTCGGGTGGAAACCTTGTATGTCCAAAACCATTTTAAAAATGATTTAAACTAGTGAAAACAGCCCACACAACGCCTCGCACCGCGTGCTTGTAGATCTGCTGTTTTCACTACTTTTGTGCGACAGCCTTGTATGATGAAGCAGGGCTTTGCTTTGCGAAAAAAAGCAGACATTTTATTTTTTTTCCTAATGGACGTCCTGGACCGGCTGGGAATGAACCGGCCGTTCGGGAGTTGTCCCGCTTTTCCCAATGGCCAGCACGTCTCTGCCCATGACTGTGAAGTCTTTCTCTCCATTTCTCTCTTTTCTTTGCACCTTGCAGCGCCCCGGGATTCTCAGTCACACTCTGGCCTTCTCTCCCCCTCTGTCTTCCAGACTAAGGATGCTCTGTTCACCATCCTGAAGGACCTGCGTCCTGGCGACCGCTTCAACTTCATCAGCTTTTCCAGCAGGATCAAAGTGTGGCAGCCGAGCCGCCTGGTGCCCGTGACGCCGCTGAACATCCGAGATGCCAAGAAGTTCATCTACATGCTCGTGCCCACCGGAGGTGAGTGGCTCCTCTGCACATTAGGGCATTCACCAAATATTAGAATATTGGAATATTTCGAATATCAAAGTCACTATTCGACGTTGTTCGTCAGATCTACAAGCACGTTCACCAATTTTTTTCTTTCTTTATTTTTTCTTTAAAAAATATATAGTTTATAAAACTTGGCTACATAGGAAGTCATAAGAATGAGTTGTCAATGTCCCTGGTGGATGAATTTGTTAATGCTCTATATACCAGGGGTTCTCAAACCTTTTCAGGCCGTGACCCCCAAAATAAACATATTTGAACTGGGGACCCCCACCCTGACAAGCACTTGGAATTGTAGGTATTACATTTAATGTGACTCGGTTCCGCAGATAAATATTGTGAAAATAGCAGATCTACATGCTCACAACGCGTCGCAACGCGAGGCGTTGTGAGCATGTAGATCTGCTATTTTCACAACGTTCGCCTCTTGCTTACTTAATATTTGACCGTTTGGCCAGTCCTGTCGAATATTCGACTATTCGAATACTTTGAGGTCGAATAATTCGAATACTAAAAATCACTATTCGTGAATGCCCTGCTGCACATACGTAACAGGAGGAATTTGTGATGCATCACAAACTAGTGTTACGTGACAGGGGTGATCAACTTTTATTTATTCAAATTATTTAGTTCGTTTTAGTTAGTCATAATATTTGGCATGACATTTGCAGGCATGACATATTTCACTTAAAAAAAACTGGTCATTTTATCATCTAATCAGGCTTTTATGAACACTCTGGAGAGTTATTGATTTGCTTGATTCAATATTTAGATAGTTGATGTAAATGTTACCAGCCCTGCAGGACGCCTCCCCATACACACCCATTGTAACTTCAAACTCTATTTTCTCACTTAGATTCATCAAAAACACCCATTATCTTTTCTGGTGGTGACTCATAATACCCTCCTAATACATGAGCAGGCTGTGCTTTTCGATAACTTATTTCATTTATTTTTAATAATTCTTTGAAAAAAAAGAAAAAAAGAAAAACAATAAACACAATAAAAAAAATATTAAAAATAAATGAAAAAGGTTATCGCAAAACACGGCCTGCTCACGTATTAGGAGGGCATTATGAGACACCAGAAAAGATAATACATGTTTTTAACTCATTTAGTGCCCCTGAAATTAACGGATTATAAAGTCCACGACGCCACCTTCAGGCTGGCATCACCGCCGTTATCTTATTTTGAAGGCCAGAAGTCCACAGCGCAATCACTTCCGGTCTGACGTCATCGGGTCGTGCGCCGGAACCGATCCGTGTCCACGTGGAGTTGTGTAATGGCCGACCGGGAGCTTTTATAACTGTGTAACATAAGCGAGCATCTGCCTCCATCCTAGCTTCTAAAGTGTAGTTTTGAGATAATGGACATTAACTTTTTCTCTGCCATTTTAAACATAGCTGTAGTAAGCAGCTGCCAAATTGTCCTTACCTTTTAGCGTGGGCACGCGCACGCATCGTGCACAATCTGTGCGCGACTCATCTAGTAGACGTGTAGACTCGGTGACAAGCTTTCGAATACAAAAAACCCCATTGAAAAAGACATATCCGTTGCCACGCTGTATCTCTGCTTATCAGCCAGTGTTTACATGAAAAAGCATTGAAAAAAGCCAACTGTGCGCTATGGTAACACGTGGACACGTTCGCGCACAAAACGCACGATATGTGCGGGGATCATAATCCAGGCGTGTAGAGACTGGATCAAAGTTTCCAAACGCAAAAATCCGATTGAAAAACGAACGTTCCATCGCCCAGTAGCTTCCACTTCTGTTACTCAGTAAACCAATGGAGGCGGGACTATGGCCCAGGCTCAGACTGGATACGGAAAGCTGGATCCGGTCCAGACCGGAAATGACCGGATACAGTTAGGGGGGCGGGCCTAAAGAGCCAGAATCAGCGAAAATCTGCGCTAATACTTTTAATCCTTTCATAATGATTAAAGCTAATTAAACTTTACGGGCTCTACGGGCATGGCAGCGCGGTACAGCGGGAAATCTACGGGCTCTACGGGGATCGCGAGGTATGAGTTAAAGATGAGATCCCCCGTCCACCTCCGGACCTCCGCCCATTCTTCTCGGTAATGTACTCGCCGTTACAGTAATATATTACTTTTCCCGAGATATCTCGTGAATGGCACTACATATACTCGAGTACATTTCACGAGACATCTCGGGAATGGCACTAGATGAGTTAATGAATCTATCATGGTTAAAATGGAGTTTGAAGTTACAATGGGTGTGTATGGGGAGGCGTCCTGCAGGAGGAGGGCCTGATAAAATTTACATCAAATATCTAAATATTGAATCCATCAAATTAAAATCTGTCCAGTGTGTTCATAAAAGCCTAATTGGACAATAAAATGACCTAAAGTTTTTGTGAAAGTGAAATATCCCTTTAACACTTACAATAGAATGGCTTGTTGGTAGATTAGCCGTGAAATTTCTATTATTATATTATGTTCTGAACAGCATTCATTTTACAAGACCCATCAGCGCAATATCAGCGCAATATCATCGCCCCATCCCCATTACGGTCCCCGTTGTAATTCTCACCAGTGTCACCAGCGAAATGGCTCAATCTGCATTGGCATAGAGTGGCGGTTTTGGCCGAGGCATCTTCTCCCCGGGCGTTTCGCGTGCGCGATCCGTTCACGTAAATGTGGGCGCATATAATCCAAGTATGACTGTACAGTCGATGTGAACATTTTCGCTAGCTTAGCCCCTAGCACTCCAGCTATGCTAATGCTAACGTCTAAACCATAAATGGATGGGAGCTGGGAAGCTTTAGCAGGGGAAGGACCTGACGTTACTTCCGGTTCATGTCAGAGGAGCCATGTGCTATCGACGGACGAGCGGTGACTAGGGAAGGTTAGACGATCGTCGATTTTCGGATAAAAATCATTTATTTCGTTTTTAATGACCCAGTACGGTAAATTCCGGTCTGGCTGAGACTCCTTGCTCAGATGTCCGGTATATTTCGGTTTTAATATGGGCATCTCCATACGGCTGTCAAAGTGTTAACAATCTGCCACCGTGTAGGTACAAACATCGACGGTGCCATCCAGACGGGCTCCCAGCTACTGAGTGACTTCCTGGAGGGCCCCGACAGCAACCCCAACACGGTGTCCCTCATCATCTTCCTGACGGACGGGCGGCCCACGGTGGGGGAGAGGCAGTCCCCGGCCATCCTGGGGAACGCGCGCTCGGCCGTGCAGGAGAAGTTCTGCATCTTCACCATCGGCATCGGCAACGACGTGGACTACCGCCTGCTGGAGCGCATGTCCCTGGAGAACTGCGGCATGATGAGACGCATCCGCGAAGACGCCGACGCCAGCGCCATGCTCAAAGGGTCAGGGACTGTGTGTGTGTGTGGGTGTGTGTGTGTGTGTGTGTGTGTGTGTGAGTGTGTGTGTGTGTGTGTGTGTGTGTGTGTGCGTGCTAGGGTGAAACGGTTCAGTCAGCCCACCCACGGTTCAGTTCAAACCTCGGTTTTTGGCTCATGGTTTCTGTTTGGTTTTGGTACAGTAAAAATTTAAAAGGAAATATATATATTTGAAAATATTTCCAAAATGTTCAGTTTATTTTAAAGATGGGGTCCTATACTAGGAGGAAGAATGTCTCCGAAAAAGTGTACAGAAAGAGTTAAAATTATGTTTTTATGTGGCCACACCCACAAAAAGAATAGAAATTCGGTTCATTCGGTATGGGCTGTTCGGTTCGGGACAGGGCCATTCGGTTCGGTTCAGTATTGTTGCACCCCTAATGTGTACGTGTATGTGCGTGTGCATGCATGCGTGCAAATTATTTTCTTCAGCTATAGGGCAGTTGTTTTCAATCAGTGGTCCAGGGACCACCAGTGGTCCTTGAGGGGGTTCCAGGTGGCCCCAGCTAAATGCAGAGATGGAGAGTTGGTATCCAAATGGTCCACTTGGTTTCATTTTACAGTCCCAAGAGCATTACTTAAATTACAAGAAGTCTACCCAATTCAATGTAGTAATGTTTTAATTGTGATCAATGTTGGCCTGTTAACTCTCCTTTGTTACCACATCAATACGGACAAAATCGTATCCAACGATAACAAAATATTCTACGTTTTGGATCTGAGAGGCTAAATCTCATCAAACGGTGGTCCGTGGCTCAAATGTCGAATAAATAATGGACCTTGATATGAAAAAGGTTGACAAACACTGAGTTGGGGTGTTTTGTTGATGACCCTTTCCATATGTTGGTGCTCTATGTGTACAGTACATGAAAAGCATCAGCGTCTCTTTATCGTTTTCTTTCACTTAATGGACAGAATGTCACTCTTCCGGAAACTGGACATAATCCAGCTCTTATTAGCCAATCAGTGCACCTTTATCCCTGTCTCGTATCTCTCTCTGAATTCACCCTTTGTCAAATCCCGCCTGTTGCCCAGCCCCTCTTCGCACCCATTGGTTGCTGTGTCTTGGTGGGACAAAAGTCCTTTCTCTCCATCCACTACCATTGAAATTCAGTTGCTTCTTATTGTTATTTTGTGTATTCAATTCTCATATTAAACTTGGTTTCAGTAAAAAGGAGCCTCTCAGGTGTAGTATAGTGACTGGGCATGTTTTTAAATGTTTTTATTTCTCCAAAAATTATGTTTTAGCAAATTCTACATAAAAAAGGCAGAACCAGGGCGGGACAAGTCAGAAAGAGCCTACTGGTTGGTCAGTCAGGGACCAATCAGAAGGCTGACAAAGGGTGAATTGCGTACTTTCGTCTCTCATCAAGCTATGAGGGACAGAAGAGTTGACTGAAAATGTGACGGTGCTGACAACACGGCTCTTTAATCAGCTTCTGTGACAGCCACAAACTAAAACACATACACACAGTCACACACACACTTCTTTACTTCTTTAACACACAACCTGTCTCTCTCTGCTGAACAAAAGTGAGACAGGAGACACACACGCACGCACACACACACGCAAGCACGCACGCACGCACGCACGCACACACGCACGCACGCGCGCACACGCACACGCACACGCACACACACACACTCTTGTATTGCTATGCTTGCGAGGACTGACTTCCCCTCCAACCCTGACCACCTCCAGTTACATGCCAAAACCTTAACCTAACTCGAATTCTAACCCTAATCCTAAAACCGCCTCATCTCTGGACCAAAAGTTAGGACCATGCAGGAATATGTTCCTCATCTTTTATCCTCGCGAGGTCTCACAAAGATAGATGGCGGTACAAGTGCACCCTCTCACGCGCACAAGGTGTTTGCTCAGTGGAGGAGGAATGTGTGTACATTGTGCAACCCGTGTCTGAGTATGTGTTCAGGGGGTTAACAGATAGACTCCACAGATAATAGCCCCGGTCCTGCTTGAACAAACACGCTGGCGAGGAGGTGAGGAGGTTTAACTGCGACACACACACCAAGACGGGCCAGAGGGGCCCACGCACACACACACACCTACACACACACACACACACACACACACACACACACACACACACACACACACACACACTCACACAACACACAATCTCCTGAGATATTCATTTCACCCCTCTCCACCACATGAAGCATAGTGTCCCTATAGTTAGGGCATAATAGGCAAGCATTCGGCAAAAATAGACATTCAGTGAAAATTGCCTATGTAAAAAGCTCACAGCGTATCACGTAGATCAGGGGTCTTCAACGTTTTCAGGCCAGGGACCCCTTAGTTGAGCGAGAGATGAAGCAGGGACCCCCACAACCTTTTCGTAGATTCCATATAGTTTCATTGTTTGACAGCACCATCATCAGTGTATTTTGGATTTGTGTCAATTTGTGTTTTCAGATATTTAACCACTTGAACCTTCAATACTTAATAAACTTGCCCTTTCACTCTGTACTTAGTCTGCTCTTTTTCCCCTCTACACCAATCCTCTTTGCCAAAAATAGTTGATCTACAAGCTCTCAACGCCTCGTGCTGTAGATCTGCTATTTTTGGCTAAAGTTCTCAGAATATGGACCCCCCAAAAAAGCTAGTGGTTAAAGAAAAAAAGTTTCTATCACACAAAGATTTGAAGGACCCCCTGTGGTAACTCTGAGGACCCCCTAGGGGTCCCGGACCCCTGACGTAGATACATTGTGAGCTCACAACACAGCGTTGTGAGCTTGTGCTGACATTTTAGTTTGAGATTCAACTGGTATTTATCTCTCATTTCATCCTTAAAAAATAAAGATAAAATGTGTCTGATGCAACTCTTTTAGTTCCTCAATCATCTCTCACGCCGGGGCGCCCGCTGGCCTAGTGGTCAAGGCGCATACCACATACTAGGCTATGATGCCTGCTGGCGTTGCCGGTTCGATTCCCGATCCGGACGACCTTTGCCACATGTCATTCCCCATCTCTCTCCCCATTTCCTGTCAGTCTACTATCCTATCAAATAAAGGCATAAAAAAGCCCAAAAACAAATCTTTAAAAAAAAGAAAATCATATCTCACGCCGCACCTTCTCTCCAGGTTCTACGACGAGATCGGGACGCCCCTGCTGTCCGACATCAGGATCGACTACGCGGCGGACTCTGTCCAGTACGTCACCCAGCACCTCTTCACCAACTACTTCAACGGCTCCGAGATCGTCGTCGCCGGCAAGCTGACCAACGAGAGCGCCGAGTCCCTCCACGTGCAGGTGACCGCCACCAACAACGACAAGAGCATCCTCCTGGAGACCGACGTGCCTCTGCGGCGACAGCAGGTAAAGAAGAAGACAAAGCCTAGTCTCACCTGCCCCTGAGCCTTTTACTGTAAATACCAAGTATTTGTTACTGTTTTCTGATGATATTTTTGCATAGCACTGTATTTGGCATTGAATGTTTATATGAATTGAGTACAAAATAGTAGGGTAGATCAGTCAGAGACCCTTATGGTGTCTAGTTATGATTTCTTGTTTTTGCCGTGGTCAACTAATGTCCCATGGGGTTCATTTCTAATGATTTCTTGCACCTACCCATTCACTTACTATACAGGATTTTTTCCCCTTCTTTTTTTCATGATTCTGAATCCATTGCAAGCATTTGTTTTGCACGAAAAACATTCCTTGGGCTAAAAATGGACTCTGTGTGGAGTTTGCATGTTCTCCCCGTGTCTCCTAGGGTAGATACCCTCACAAAAACATGCAGTAATCCTGGTCTCTATAAAGCCTCCCCCTGGCCAGCCGGGGCGCCTGATGGAGGGGAATGGAACTGGTTGGAATAACGTGTTCCTTCCACGCGCTACGTCCAACCGGGGAAGCTCCCCCTGTCAGGTGATAAGAAGCGGCCTGCTCACTCCTCATGCATTGAAGGAAGCATGAGCTCAGTTCGGGGCCCTCCCCAGGTTGGCAGAGGGAGAGTAGAGCCCAGGATCACAGCTTAGGCAATTGGCACCGGGTGAAAAAATGGGTTACAAAAATCGTGGGATAAAAATTTAAAGAAAAAAAAAATGGACCCCACAAAGCTGTGAAAAGTGATGACTCGTCACATAGTTTTGTGGGGAAGTTTTTAGCCCAAGGAAAGTTTTTCATGCTCTGCCTCTGATCTACCCTATACTAAAAGGACCCCAATGTAAACAAGCCATCGAGCTTTCTTGTGGTTTAAATCCTTTTAGTTGACCTTGTATCGGTGAACTGTACTCCTGTCCTCCTGTACTTTTTCCTGTGCAAACCTCTATAATAAAGTATTCAATCAATCGATCAAAAGGTGGAGACGGAGAGGCACGTGAAGGCGGCCTCCGCTGCCGCCGCCGCAGCGTCCGTCGCCAAGCCTCCTCCTCCAGGCTCCAGGGTGTCGGCGCAGGGGACGAGGCCCGCGGCGCCGGGACCGGGACCGGGGCCGGGGCCCGGGACGGAGGCGTCGTCGGTAGCCGAGGACTTCGTGGAGCGCGTCTGGGGCTTCCTGAGCGTCAAGGAGGGACTGCGGTCGCGGCTGCGCAGCCAGACCAGCCGGGAGAGGGAGGGACACATCCAGCAGGCCACCAACCTGTCCATGACGTACCACTTCCTCACCCCGCTCACCAGCCTCGTGGTGGAGAGGCCTCAGGTCAGGGTTGGGCGATGTGGGAAAAAATACAATATCACGATATTTTTCCAAACGGTATCGCGATCTTATCACGATTCTTTTTCATGCTAGTTTCTATGGTTCGTTTTCAAGTTACAACAGCACAACAAAACCTAAAAGAAAAAGGAGTAACAGACCATTTAGACCAGTGGTCCTCAAAGTGGGGTCCAGGGACTAAATCGACCCTTATAAGTATGTAACTCTGACAGTATACAAATGAAACCAAATTGACCCGTAACCCTTACGGGACCATTTGGTTTCAATTGTATACTGTCAGAGTTAAGGGGAGAAGGGGAGAAGTTTGAGAACTACTGATTTAGACCAAAATGCAGGTTTAAATTAAATTCTGCAATCAATCTCTGTATTAACAACTCGAAAGGATTTCTTTTTATAAGGCTCCCTCATTGTATCACGATATATATACGATATCTCTGAAAAATGTTGTATAAAACATTGTATCGTCTCAAGGAGATTTATCATCATATCGTCCGCCCCTACCCCAGGTCCAGGCAGACGGGACCATGGCCCCGGCGCCCACCCAAGCCCCGGAGGCCCGCAAGGCCGCCCTGTCGGCCAACGAGCTGCCGGATGACGCGGACGAGGAGGAGGACACTCCCCACAAGCTCAGAGGGAAGGAGTCGAGCAGTTCCAGTGTTGCCAAGACGACGGGTGAGATTGTTGCTGTGTTTTATTCTTCATAGACACACTCCCTCTGTAATTGTTCCTCACTACGTACTACCAACAGCTGTGACACTAATGGAAATGAAACACTTAAGCCCTATTGAAAATAATAATTATAGACAATCTATTGGCTCACACAAGACGTTGCAATGTTCTGCCATTAAAAACACCCAATTTAAAATCTTCGCCTAAAATGCAGTGGTGGAAAAAGTACTCACATAAGTAAAAATATCAATACTGCAGTATAGAAATACTCTGTTAGGGTGCCCACACACCAAAATACCTAGAGTGGAATCCGCCAATGCATTTGTTCAGATATCGTCACTGTCGGGCAGAAACCTTGTATCTCCAAGTTTCAAATGTGTATGGCTTTTTGGTAAAGCAAAGCCCTGCTTCATCATATAAGACCATCGCACAAAAGTGACAAAACTGGTGAAAACAGCAGATCTACAAGCACACAACGCCTCGCAATGCGAGGCGTTGTGTGCTTGTAGATCGGCTGTTTTCAGTAGTTTAGTACATTTTTTAGACGATAGATACTAAACAAACCGTTTTGGACATACAATGTTTAAACCGGACAACGACGATATACTAGTGTTGTTGCTGCTCTTATACTACCATTATTACTGGGGTTGGTGGGGGCCAGACAGTAGCCTCCCGCGGGCCGCAAATGGCCCGCGGGCCGCCTATTGGGGAACCCTGTTGTACGACGACAAATTCTCCTTCCCTTCCGCAGGCAAAGCAGAGAGGAGGCCAGTCAAGAAATCCATCACGGTCTCCAAAACATCAGGTGACACTTTTATCTTTTCTCTTTTTGTCTACATCAGTACGTGTATTTACCAGCCTTGCGGCCCATTGTGAACTCAAGTGGCGTGGCTGTCCCTCTTTGCCGTGCCTTGTTCCCATGGGGTGGGTGGTTAAGCGGCGTCTTTAGGGGACTTGACAGAGAGCTTGACGGAGAGCTTGACGGAGAGCAGAGGGGAAATATACAGTAGACTACTCTACAGTCTCTCTCCGTGTGGGTGGCTTGTAATTTGCCCGTTCGTCCGCCAGACGGTAATGATCACATAGACAGCTAGGGGGTTAATTGATGCCCCAGAACATGACCTGCGGAGCGCAGGGAGCACACAGTGTCTAATTGAAATACCAGCGCTGGGACTAAAGGCAGCACTTTAAAAACGTGCATGTGCGTGTCCTGTGCAGGGGCGTCACAAGGGGTAGGAAAGTGGGACTGAGTTACCACCAGGGCCCAAGGTGGAGGGGCCCTAGTAACTTTAGCTATTGAAAAATAGCAGATATACAAGCTCACAGCGCGGCACCGAGTGCCGCGCTGCAAGCTTGTAGATCTGCTATTTTTGAAAAGTTGTGAAAATGTGTGAATATCTTTGAATATATGTATTTTTTAAGCGAACATTTCTAACTCAAATTTTGCTTCTGGGGGCTCCCTGGAACTAAATATTTTGAGATGGGGGTCCGTGGCTAAATACATATAATTTTGGGGGTCCTTCACATGAAAAAGTTTGAGCATCACTGACATGGAAACATAGGTTTCTTGCAGACATTTTCAAAACAATTAAAAAATAGCAGATCTACAAGCTCGCAGCGCGGCCGCGCTGTGAGCTTGTATATCTGCTATTTTTCAATAGTTAACATTCATGGGGGGCCCACAGTGAATCCTTGTACCCAGGGCCCAGAATTTGGTGTGACGCCCCTGGTCCTGTGAGCACACATTGCACGGCAGAGTGTGGGGGGGGGGGGGGGGGGGGGGGGGAGTGTGTGTGACGAAGAGTAAAGAAGGAGATGAGAGGTGGAGGTTTGTGTGTGTGTGTGTGTGTGTGTGTGTGTGCGCGTGTGTGTGTGTGTGCGTGCGTGCGTGCGTGTTACAGCGAAGATAGGGACTGCATCAGGGGTAGTTAGTGAGGGCTAATGACCCTGTCATTAGTGTTGCTCTCTCATCTTATCTCATCTCATCTCTACATTCATCTCAGCCTGTTCTCACAGGAAACTCAAGTTATACATGCTGTCTGTCGGAAAGAGCTGTCCGTCTGAGTTAAATTAAAGTGATATGCCATACTTTTAACTTTGTGTTAAAAAGAAGAAGAGCCTGCACAGTGCACATGGTTTGCGCAGGTGGTAAGCCCGTAGTGCCGTCTGTCGCTGTGCTAGCGTCTCCCACAGGTTAGTCAGGGTGCTTGTTCAGCAGAGAGCTAAACTGGGAGCTATTATGGAGTCCGTAGGAGACGGTGGGAGAAGGAGCGCTTGTTTTCGTGTCACCAGCGTCGGCAGGTTAGCTACTCAGCAGCGTCGGCAGCGTTTCACCAGGTTAACGTTCACCCGCACGGTCCAAGTGAACACAGCGGAGCGCTCCCAACCTCTGCTCCAGCCAATCACAAGCCGCGCCTTCTAATTTATTCAACCCCGTCTCCTACGGATTCCATTATCGCAAACTGGGATAGCATAGCATGTTCCTTCCCTAAGCCCTCCCAGTGAAACTCTCCACTGTCAGATGAAAAGGAGCGGCTGTAGGAGACGTGTGGTTGTCTACACCCACCGAGCAACAGCTGAGGTCAGAAGTGACTAGGACTATTACATGGCATAACGTCTAAATTGGGACAAAATGAAAAAGAAGCAGGTTTCTTTAGGTAACTTTTAGGTTAGGTTACTAGAATGTGACTCTTTCCTAGATACCAACAACACACTTTTTCTTTTACATACTAACTATGCATTTCTGCAGAGGTCAGGTAAAAGGGTCAGCTACTGCACAGTGCTGGTGCGGTCAGGGCTTAAGTACCTTGCTTAAGAGCATTGCACTCAATGCACTGCCCTTAGGATAACCTCCACAAACCAGCAAACTATTGTTTATCACATGAGTCAGTCTTTCTGCCTCCAGACCCAATCCCCCCGTCCCGTCTACCGATAGTTGTGTTTTTAACCACTTAGACCATACATGAGCAACTGGCTGCCCGCCGCCCAGCGGCCACACGCGGCCCCCACCGCCACTTAATGAGGCCCGGAGGTTAATATTGGAATACTGATATTTATTTCAGCTGTTACAATTCCAAACATGCAAACATGAGCCGCTTTAATTAATGACTTAATGACTAGTATTAAAAAGAAAAGAATTATGTCCAATGTATTTGTATAAAAGTTCATAAAGTTAACACAAGTATAACTAAATTAATTTGAAATTAAATAAAGAAAATACTTTTCAGGATTCCAATTAAAAACAAAATATATATATACAAAAAACAGGATTCCGATTAAAAAATAGCCCACCTACAAGCTCAAAACAGATCGCCTATTTTGTGTGATATACTAGCATGACGTAGTACAGTACATTAATTTTCAACGCGTCGTGCTGCTACGCATTTTGAGCTTGTAGATCGCCTATTGTTGTGTGATACACTAGAATGACGTAGTACATTATTTAAACAAAAAATACTGAGGTTTCTGCCAGACAGTATATGCAATGTGGCCCTCTGTGAGTGTGGAAATATAGTGGCCCTCTCCATTATCAACGTTGCCCACCCCTGTCTTAGACCCTTTATACTTAGTAAAAGAGACCTGGGTTGCACTGAACTTTTTTTTTCAATATAGGCTACACCAAATCTCATATCGCTTTTTTCAATCTACACCAAGTCTCAACCTACAAGCTCACAAAAGAGCTGTGAGTGGTTAAATGGCCAATTTCTATCCCTCACCAACACCCTTTCAAATCTTTATTGTCCTGCCTTAGCGGACGGTGACCCCCACTTCATTGTGGAGTTCCCCCTCAGTAAACTGACAGTGTGCTTCAACATCAATGGAGAGCCTGGACACGTCCTCCGCCTAGTGTCCGACCACAAGGACTCCGGTAAGATAACAGACAGCAAGCTCACCAACACAACACAAGTCAGCAATGTTAACCACGTATGCCCTATTTCAATAATAGCAAAAACGGCAAATCTACAAGATGTTAGCTTGCAGATTGGCTATTTTTGTCAATGTTTTAAATGTTTTGAAATGTTTTGCCTATGACATGCCAAAAATAGGAACTCAGACTTAAATTGCTTAAAAGGTAGCGTCAAAGCACATATTGTATATTGGACTGGCGAGTCATTTAGAACGGGTACACATTATTGTGTATCATTATTTTATGCTTCAACTATTGAAAAATAGCAGATATACAAGCTCACAGCGCGCCACCGAGTGCCACGCTGCAAGCTTGTAGATCTGCTATTTTTGAAAAATCGTGAAAATTAGAATTTTCACCCGATTCTATACGTGTCTTTTGAATCCTTCTAAGACTTTTTGAAAAACCTGTGTCAGCAATCTGGCCAGCCATCGTCAAAGAAACGGTCCTTTTCACTCAACTGGAGCTCAGTTAGTCTGTTCTTGAGAGACTACTATGTCAGTGGTTCTCAAACCTTTTCATGTGAAGGACCCCAAAATATATATTTATTTGGCCACGGACCCCCATCTCAAAATATTTAGTTCCAGGGACCACCCAGAAGCAAAATTTGAGTTACAAACATTCGCTTTGAAAATAGATATATTCAAAGATTTGCACACATTTTCACGACTTTTAAAAAAATAGCAGATCTACAAGCTCGCAGCGCGGCACTCGGTGCCGCGCTGTGAGCTTGTATATCTGCTATTTTTCACTGGTTAAAGCATTCAATAATTCTAGGCCCTAAATTTGAAAGCCTCACTTGTGTGTTCCATTCGTCTCCCAAGGTGTGACCGTAAACGGCAAGTTGATCGGCGCTCCGGCACCGCCGGGCAGCCACAAGCAGCAGCGCACCTACTTCAGCACCATCACGATCGTGGTGGACAAGCCCAAGCGGGCCTACATCGAGGTGACCCCCAAGAAGGTCATCCTGGACGGCCTCGACCGCATGGTCCTGCCCTGCGACTCCACCGCGACGGTCGCGAGCGGCGCGCTGTCGGTGGCCATCGTGGGCAAGTCCAACGTGACCGTGACCATAGCAGGCGCCATCAGCTTTGTGATCCTGGTGCACCACTACAAGAACCCAGCCCCCTACCAGAGGGACCACCTCGGGTTCTACATCTCCAAAAGCAAGGGGCTGTCCAACAGCTGTCACGGCCTGCTGGGTACATGCTATAATCTACATTTTATATTTCAGCAGTTTTATTACACAATTATGGCTAAAGTGATTATCCAGATTATTTTGGTTAATATTGTAATCACGATTACTAGTAATGATGATTATTGGTGGAAAAGGTGTTTTATTCATTTCTGTATTGCCTTTATTGCCAATTTTGTTAACCCATTATGGACGGGTACACCTTAAAGTGTATTACCCCCTCAGGCCGGGAACACATTTTTGTGTATTACACTACATGTACAGTATGTACAGTAATACAGTATTGAAAAGAAATATTTCCTTTTTTTTTCTATGAAAAGCCAAAGGTGTAAGCTATCAAATAGTTTGGGAATTTTGTTTCTGTCATTTGTAATTTTCAAATCGGACTTAAGCTGGTTGCACACTGCTGCGTTTTTCGGGCCGAATATCGGAGTGAATTTCGGAGCGCGCAAATAAAAAATCAACCTCACGTTATGTCAGTCACGTTTGCACACTGCCGCCCGTTTCGCGCACCACTCGGTCCCTTGCTCTCTCTATCTCTCTCTCTCTCCTTGCCCTGAAAAACGCATTTCGCAACGAAAAATGCAGCAGTGTGCAAAGACCTTTAGGCCTAAATGGGTCTGTGCCACATCTTTGGTCAAATAGTATGTTATGGCCCCTGTGAGCCTGATAGATGGATATCTGGTAATAACCATTTTGTAATAGTGAGAAGATGAGGGCAACAGCTGACCAAATATATTTGAATTAATTGCCATTTTTCACAATTACATTATTTTGAAACATGAAATCACATTCATTGTGCTAGGAGCTACTATTTTTTCCCACAATGTCCAACGGTCGAATATGCTTCAACTTGGAGATGTCCAGACCTTGACTGAATGATTATAGTATTTATGCAAGCACAATGCTGTGTAAAGAAAGAAGGGCTAAGAAATAAAGGAAATCAAGTAGATGACTTTTATTGGAGAAGGATGGAAGATGTGATTCAAGGGAAGGAAATTGAGGAGGTATTTCTCTGAGAGACAGTGAGACGGTGTTCTCCTGTTCAGCTGACTGAAAAGCAGTGGTGAAAAGTAACTAATGGCATTTACTTAAGTACTGTACTTAAGTACAATTTTTGGGTACTTGTACTTTACTCGAGTATTTATAATTTCAAATACTTTAACTTCTACTCTACTACATCTCGGATCCTAATATTGTAGGCCTACTTTTACTCCACTCCATTTATTTGAAAACTTTAGTAACCAGTTACTTTGTAGATTTTGATTATTATTACAAAAACATACAATACCCACTTCAGCCCTATATGCATTTCGGCCATTTGAAAATCAAAAGCCGATCTACAAGCTCACAGTGCGTTGCGATGCAACGCATTGTGAGCTTTTTTATCTGCTATTTTCAAAAGATTTGAAGACTGGTGAAACGGTACATTCTGCATAATGAGTACTTTCTACTTTTGGTACGTTAAGTACAGTTTTGATACCAATACATTTGTGCTTTTTGAATTCCTCACTTTTTTACTTGTAACAGAGTGTTTCTCTACATTGCAGTATTGATACTTTTACTTAGTAAATAGTAAGTAAAGGATATGGGTCATAGACTGTATAAAAGATATGGACAAAGCGAAGCCATTGGTTTCTATGCAGCGCAAATGACACAATATGGGTCCTTGGCATGGGTGTTGCCATCATAGATTGTAAAGGCACCAGAGGATTCTATTGGCTGCCAACGGTCACGTGCAACCGCAGAGATACATGGGAGAATGTGGTCGGAGCCTCCCGAAATACAGCACACGAAGAAGAACACAGCCGGCTGGCCACGCCCCCCGCAACTTTATCATCAATTTTATCATAAATGGGACCTTATTTTCACAAAACGGATATAATCGTGATTGAAAGGCAATTTTTAACTAGCGATAGGAACCATAAAGTATTTATGAAAATGTTAATTAAGGTTAGAAAACGAAAGGGGAAAATGAATGGGGTCCAATGGAGAACAATTCTTTTTGCGATCGGCCGGGGGGGAAAACAGCGCAACTAGCGGCCAATCATAGGAAGTTTTAGTTCCGTATTGGAGTCATTTTAAATCGGCGGAACCACAGATATAAAGAGCTAGATGCCTCGTTCGCCTCTGCAGTTAATTGGAGCGATGTGCAAAAGTTCTAGTCCGGACTTCCTGAAAAGACTAAGGGAACGCTGTCAGTCAAAGTGACTACTGGCCAATCACAGCGTGTCTTTTCCGTGACTTATCCAAGGACCACAATTCAATTCAACAGAGTCAGTTCCGATGTTGCGCTGCTCAGCTGTTCTTATAGGCTGCATACGTAAAGACCAGCCCCCACCTTTCTCTGATTGGCTTACCGACTTCCGTATGTGTGACGCACGTGGAAGCAATGAACACGGAAGCGACAAAGATTCCCTTAGTTGCTCAATGCATACGCCCCCTAGCCGAAGGAGGCGTCTACCTTTCTATGTCTATGGGCGGAACTATGCCCCTGATATGGGTACTTTTTCCACTACTGAAAACAAAGAGACTTCTCTGCTGACAGCCCTGTTCATTTTCATTTCCAGGTCAATTCCTACATGAGGAGGTGGGCCTGGCCGAGCTTCCTGGCAGCAGCTCAACACAGGGCGACCTCTCGCCGGTCAAACCCGCGCCGGTCCTGAAGCTGAAGGACCGCTCCGTGCCGGTGGTTAAGAAGACCCGGCGCATCTACAGCGGGACGCAGAGCGTGGACTGCTGGTTTGCCAGGAACAACGCGGCCAAGCTCATAGACGGACAGTACGAGGACTACGTTATGTCGCACATGTTCGACACAGGGGATTGGCCACATGGAACTAACAGAGTCTGAGACTTGAGACCAACCTGGGAAGCTTGTGAGTGAGGTGGGCTCTCACGCACTCTTTCAGACATGAACTGTAGCTGCCCCCCTTTGGTTGACCTAAATCGTATTTTTTTTTTTTTTTTTTTAAAGCCAGACACCAACACCCCATTGTTCTCCTCCCAGGTGCACTTGGACAGAATAACACCACCAATACTTTGAATATATTTTTTTACTATTTCTAACAGAAATGTAATGTGTTTTTATTTGACGTCTATCATTTTCTACAATCATTTTTTGTAATTGTAAATAAATTCTTTTAAACAAAAATGTCAAGTTATTTTCTGAGAGGGGGGGGGGGAAAAACCTGCAATGGAGCAATGAAGTGCCTGCAATGCACAATAGGCCTTTTACCATTACTGCACACATGCTTGGATGCACTAAGGCAGTGTTTCTCAAATGGGGATACGTGTACCCCTAGGGGTACGCAAAGGTACTGCAGGGGGTACTCAAGAAAATGTCCCCAAAAAGAAAAATAGAGGTATAAATCATGCTAATATTGTTCATAGTTAAATAATTGACCACAATTGAATTAGGAGGGTAAAAAACATGTACTGTTATGTTTAATGATGACACATGGAGAAACTTGATATGAGCCTGAGTTGCTAACCCAAATTACATGGTACCAGGCAACTGGGATGTGTTTTAAAGTTGTTTGATTGTATTGAAGTTATTGACATGAAAACCATTTTAAACTCTTTCTCTCCATTTCTTATGTGTGATTTTATATTCTTTGAATGGGGGCTTAATATATATCGTCATATACCATATATCGTCATATATTTATTTATACTTTAATTGCAGTTTTATAAGCAAAACAAAATGTTGTTGCCGGGTAAAGGGGGTACTTGGATTCAGAAATCAGGGAAAGGGGGTACTCAAGCCAAAAAAGATTGAGAAACACTGCACTAAGGTGAGGATTTATTTTGTTAATCATATACAGTGGTTCTCAACCTGTGGGTCAGGACTCCTAAGGGGGTCTCCACATGACTTTTAGTTTTTGGGGGAGGAGGGTCCCCAGATGACAGTGAAGTGATAGTTTAAGGACTTTTAAGACCTTTTTAATGCCCCTCCAAAAAAGAAAGTAAATTGACAAATAATATAAGATTGTGAAAATAGCCGATCTACAAGCTCACAAGGTCTCACAGCATTTATTAGTCGGACAAATTTGAATGTCTCAACACCTATTCCAAGTGATCATCATCATCACCTAGTTTAGTTTATGATTTTTAAAAGACAAAACAGAACATACAGTGCAATTTAGTCAACAAGATTTGGCCCGAAGCTTATTCTGCCCACCTTATTACCATTTAAAATAAGGTAAATTCTCTTATCTGCCTAGTGAAAACAGCAGATCTACGGGCTTGTAGATCGGCTATTTTCACTACGTCTGAAACATTTGTGTTTTAATGTATGGAATTTCTTAAGATTTTGTAGAAAACCAAAAAAACAAAGGGACCCATGCAAATCTGTCCGCGACCCACAGTGATGTAAAGCATGTCATGAAAGTGGCGACTGTCGGCTGGGGATCACACCTGGTCACCACGGAGACCAAAGCCAGGAGCAAACCCTCTAGTTTCTCCCTGCCGTGTCCTAGTACCGATGACTAGACACACACACGCGCACACACACACACACACACACACACGCGCACACACACACACTCACACACACGCACACGCACGCCACCTCCCCTGTCATCAGCTGGAGGTCACAGGGCTGTTTGCCCTGCCCTCACAGGTGTGCTCTCTGCAGGTTGTGCGTAAGTGTCTGTCATCGGGTTGCGGGGGCCACAAGCAGGAATTTGACACCAGACAGCCACTGTGTGTGTGTGTGTGTGTGTGTCACTGTTCTTTATTCAGCAGAGTACAAAGTAAAAAGAGATACATTCGTTAAGAAGCACCGTGGCGCAATACAGTCTACTCTACTGTACCGTCATCACAAAAGGAACAGACAGTCTCCGCCCCCATTTCAGATTGTAAAAACACTCGATGCACTTGTGGCACACAAATAATAAACGATTAATGTTATGGACACTGGACAGATTATGTCAAATGTAAGACTCTCGAACTGCTATCTCATAATATGTAAACATACGTGGTGGCTAAATTGAGCGGAAATCTTTCGGACAAGTAATAACACTGATACAAAATAATACATATCTTAAACAGATATTTGATAAACATTTGATGAAAAACATCAGCTCATTTCATTGATCTACTGTAATCAATAGTGAAGTGTTTTTTCCCCTCTCACCCATAGTTTTGCTATCTGTTAAAAGCAATTAAAAAAAGTCTACATTAAGAAAAAATATGATCCCATTATTGTTACCACAGATTTGACCAAAATATATCAAGTCTATCAAATCAAAATTAATACGTATAAAAAAATACAAATTGAATAAATAAAGGAAATAAGACAGAATATAATACATAACTCGACTACCCCTGAATTAATCATACATCCACAAACAATTGCAGAATAAGGAAATGTGTAATGAGTTTGGCCTTTTTTAAAGGACAACTTTAGTTTTTTACAACAAGGGTTCATATTTTAGATTCTAATTAAAGAATATAAAAGATGAGTGTTAAATTGATTTCATTTACTTCTTTCTATTGTTTTAGACATTCTTATTTCAGTGGTTGGGGGCATGCGTACAAGTGGCTAAATATGTCATTTTACACAGAATAAGCCCATTCCCAAGATACAATGCAACCTTTCATGGTTGGATGTGACTTATGGGGGCTAGAAGTGTTACTGTAAATAGCAATAAAGAAACTGCTGGCTTATTGTGTCTAAAAAGACATATATAGCCACTTGTACGCATGCCCCCATGCGTACGCATGCCCCACTTTTTAGCACGGTAAACGTGATAAAACAAAAGAACAAAGCAAATGAAAACATTTTAACACTCACTTTTTCTTTTCTCTAATTACAATCTAAAATATGAACCCTTGTTGTAAAAAAACAAAGTTGTCCTTTACCTCAACATATACATTACATTATTACATACATTAACCATATCTTTAAAAACAGCCCTAGTTCGGAGGCACAGGAGTACAATTGCTTCCCTACTGTTCCCCGTGGTTGGTCCACCATGACCACTGGCAATCACAAGATATGACGACTAACGTCAACATGGCTGACATTAGGGCTGTCACGATTATGACATTTTACATTGTCACTCAAATAATTGCGATTAACAATTTAATTGTGTATTTGTCGTTGACAATTACATTTCTGTTTGGCTTTTAGGCTTTGAAGTTGAACGTGGCAATCATGACACATACCTTAAATATACAAAGAAATTACTGACATATTTTGACAATTTTATACTTAAAAAAGAACATTGATAGTGTACTAAACAGCCGATCTACAAGCTCACAATGCTCGCATCGCAACGCTTTGTGAGCTTGTAGAACTGCTATTTCCACTACTTTTTGTAAGTGTTTGTAACTATATTAACATTTCTCAACATGGAAACGATTATGACGATTATGCAAAAATAATTGCGATTACCTAAAATAATTGCGATTAGACGATTATGTAACAATTGTGACAGCCCTAGCTGACATCTGTTCAGTGGTTTCACAAATAAGGGCAATGCAAAGACCACTCATGGAACTCTGGTGAGCAGTGTGCAGGAATGTCTATAATTATACCTCAATACCTCAATTAAAAAGGTACTGTAGATGTGAAGCAGCTACGTTTAGAGTCAGATATTACAGAGCATGCATCAATCTCTCGCTGTTCTTTGGAAATTTGATATGCGATGAACAACCCCCAGAAAAATCCCCATTGACCAAGGAGAGATTTATTACTGCCTTTCATTTTTCATAATCTTAAGGTTTCCCACTGTTAATACCGTGTACTATGCTCAGATTCTTCATCTTGAGGTTTCCCCTGCGAATATTGTGTACTATACTGCAAGGTTTCCCCTCTGTAGCTACTGTTTACAAAGTCCAACTGTAACATCTGTAACACTTGTAGTTCCTGTCAGGTTTTATGATAGTAAACATAAACATAGGCAGTGAGGTGAGAAGGTTTTCAAATACCAACACACTTACCAGGAACCGTCACTCGCCCTACCCTACTTTTTGCCTTTACAATGCATTGAGCAGGGCAGAGCTGTTAACACATAATGGAGTAACCCACCTTTGTGCATGAAAGGTCCTGGCAGTTTGTAAAGATGCTTTGTAAAAACATTTACAGGTATCGTGCTTAACCGTGTTGTAACTTTTTCCGGATTAATAGACCATGACCTATATTTACGTCCTTATCCCTAACCTCTTTGCCTTTTTATTTTATTTTAACCATTTTGAAGAACCTTTTAAAATATTTTAAGTAGCCAACCTACATCGACACGTTGTGAGCTTGTAGATCGTCTATTGGAATTATTGTCTCCACCAGCCGAAGGCATGGGGGAGAGTATGTTTTCCCCTCCGTCCGTCCGTGCATGCGTCCTCTCAGTTTGTTACCACCTAATCTCAGTCGCTGTTGGCCCAGTCGCAACCAAAATGAGCACACACACTCCCTGGATGCCAATTCAGAACCTCTGACCCACATTTTTCAAATGAACGCAGCTTGTGATTACAGAGAAATTCTGCAGCACATTCCCACTAGGTCAAGGAACAAACGCCACTCCTTTCACATTGGCCTGTTATAGCGCCACCAGCAGGTCGACTTTTGCCAAACAAACTTTTGCAACAAAATACCTCAAATCATGCATGCATGGCAACTTTTTCACATTTAGCGCCACCAGGAGGCCACAATAATTACAGTAATACCTGACATGGTGGAGACCTGTGCTCGGAAGAGCACTGCTTCAAGTTTTAAAATGTTTTTTTTTTTTTCAAAATGGTAAAAGAAAAAGGCAAAGAAGTATAAGGATAAGGGGTAAGGCATGGACGAAAATAGAGCCTTTTTGTACTTTCCATTAAGACTAAAACAATATTAATATATATAAATATATATATTATATATATTTTTTGCATTTCTTTGCATTGGTTATTATATTTATTAGATATTGTTGTTCACCCCAGGAATAATGAAGCAGTAGAATATGGGAGTTTACTTTGCATGCGTTGTGGATGGACATGGGGATTCACCTGGTCTCACTCACACCACCACCCAACTAGGTTTCAGAGATCTTCCTGAGTACTGCACGTGAAGGACAGGGGCGACACTGTCCTGGTCCTCTTCCTCTTCTGACGCCTCGTCTGTGTCCGTCTCTACGGTCAGCAGGACCTGGAGGTGACAGGAACACACAGGGGCGTCACAAGGGGCGCGGGTATAGCTAACCAGCTATAGAAAAATAGCAGATATACAAGCTCACCACCTTCATGCCACGCCCCATTGATGAAGGAATGTGTTCAAAAGTATTCCATACCAAGTACTGAGTGCATAAATTAACATAACCTTTCAGAACTTTGACATTTCGGTATTATAAATGCTTCTTTTGAGTGGTCATGTGGAATATTCTAATATTTTGATATGGGTTTTTGATTTTCATGAGCTGTATGCCATAAAAATCCAAATTAAAACAAAAAAAGCTTTTGAATATTTCACTGCATGCACAATGAATCTAAAATATATGAAAGTTTAAAAAAAATCTATTATATTACAGAAGAAAATGAACTTTTACACAATATTCTAATTTTTTGAGAAGGACCTGTATATCTGCTATTTATTTTAAGTTAAAGCACAAAATAATGAGTTCCCAGTCTAAATGGGTTAAACCCCCTCCCTCCCCCTATGAAGAACATTCATGGGGGGCCCGCAGTTAATCCTTGTACCCAGGATGCCCAGAATTTGGTGCGACACCCCTGGGAACGCATGTTTGGTGGACATAGCGACATAAACAACACATATGGGCCAAAGGGACACGCATGACTGCACGGACAGACCTAAGTGATCGGCCATGCCGTGCGTATGACTTTTGCATTTCAAATCCCAAAGCTGTAAAAAAAATATCCAAGTTCATTCCATTGCTTGAAATACAATCTCCAGACAGCAGTGATCCACGCACCATCCCAAAGGAGCAAAGATTCCATAACTGCGTGACATTAACGTTTACAGCATTGTAAACCGAAAATCTTGGATGAGATCGTCATCGTTCGAGAAGCAGAGGAGAATAGCAAGCTAATGTATACTTCGACACGCAACAACAATGGTGCAATTTCAACAATTCTTACAACGTATATGCTGCTTCCCAGCTATCATAATCTCCATGTCATCAGCTACAACAAAAGGCTATGTACATTACACTGTTTTGACAAATAACTCAATCCGAGACCTCATCGCCTCTAATCAATGCCTCTCTTATCTTCATCTCTCGCTCTCTCATTCTCTCATGGCCTCCTCCACTCTGCTCTGCTTTCCATAACATCAGTGCATGGAAATGGATCCCAAATGTCACTCTTATTCCCGGGGATGAAGGGATGATTTGTGGCTGCCTGGCTGGGGGCCAGGGGGGAGGGAGGGAGGGAGGATCTATGGAGGGAAGAACAGCCCTCCCAATTCACATGCCAATCAGTCACACAGGCACAGCCGTTGACCCTGAAGTCTATGTGTGTGTGTGTGTATGTGCACGTGCACAAAGCCCAAGACAAATCACAATTCAATTTGGTGTAACTCTACAGGGAGGGAGAAAGAAAGAGACAGAGAAAGACTTGACGTGGGCTTCTGTGTAGGAGGCTATTATCCTGATTGTGTGCATCACAAGGACGAGTCTGTTCGCGATAAACCAACACTTAACCCAAGACAGTCGGGAACCGTTCGGCCAGTTTCATCATAGCAGAGAGCACTCCTACAATACAATTCATTCTCGCATTTCAAAACCCCACATATTTCAGCCACCTCGACTCTTTTACTGCCAAAGACGAGTATACTCGTCAATGCTTCATTTCAGTGGTTTATGATAGAGGGAGCTTGTTCGCACTCCGCAGTCTATGAATGATCCCAGCATCACTGAAGAAGAAGAGTACAGCCAAAAATCATATGATCTCAACAAAACCAAGATGGTTTACTCCCGTAAAAAAGAAAGAAAGAAAAAAATCTCTGCTTTGTGCTGCTTTTGGCGAAAACAAGCCGCATTCAACTCTGTAAAGAACTCTGTAAAGGCCGAACCGTTTTTTTCCCCCCTGATTCAATGCGGCTTGCATGCGTCATTTGAGATCACGCGTGGACGGATTGTCGCGACACATAATATTCTATGATTTTTCAAAGGTACGTGAAAACACTCGGATTTGCTGGCCAGGGCAGCTACAGTATAGACAATGTTTTAATTCTGTCAGTTAATGCAAACTGACAAGCAGGGCAATTTATTTTTCTTCCAAAGATTGATAGCGAGGCCTGGTAGATTGATTCACGTTTGCCACAACGAAAGCACTGGGCGGTGAAAAGATGACATACTCTTCCAACTGGCACAAAAGGAAGAACATTTAAGAAAAAAACAAAAACAGCTATCTCTTATCTTAACACATTGACCGCCATTTTAACATACCTCCGTACTCCCACCTGCCATTCGTCTCCATAGACTTCCATGTAATTGGGTGTGCACGGATCATGCACACCCATGCCTAGATAATGCACCACGTGTGTCCACATTGCTCACAGCTTTCAAACAAAAAAATCCGAATGGAAATCCGTTCAGGCATTCATGAGATAACAGCCACTATGTTTAACAAAGATGGCTGCCAAAATGGCTGCCATGCTTGAAAGATGGGGTTGCTATGGGGGTTAAACATGCAATTTCGCGATTGCTATCATGCCTACTCCATTTTTGGGGGTCAAAAAAATTTTTTGAAAAAAAAAAATTTTTGAATTTTTTTTTTTTTTTTTTTTTTTATTCTCGGGACTATCGGGCCTGGCGGGGAAAGACATTGGAATAATCTCGGGACTATCGGGCCTGGCAGGGAATGAGTTAACAGGAAGAGAAATGGGGGAAAGGCAAAGCTGAAGCACATAGCAAGGAGGGACCAGTAGAATACAGTGATGTGTCTGACTCAATCTTTCTTGGTCAGAAGTCAATTGGCAACATTAACCTTTGGGCCAAGAATGAGACAACTGTGTACTGTGTGTACATGTATGTATGTGTGTGTACAGGTGCAGAGCATCCCCAGGGTTTATATCATGTGTTTATAATAACCATCAGCACTCCATTCCTGTCACATTAAAGTGCTGTCTTTTCTTCAAGTAAAAACACCCATATTAGATTTTCACATCCTAGTTTGTGTCCCCATGGGAGCTGCAGTGTTGTGGGGATGTTTGTTTTTTGTACCCATGGCTTTCATGACTTCAGCTTTCATGACTTCAAAAGTGATTCCTTCATAGCGCAGGCCAGCAGATGATGCAGTGCTCTGAACCTCATGAGTGTTCTTCACTCATTGCTAATCATTGATCTAACACACTTGTCTAATGCTGTCTAATGCCTTATTTCTACCGTCTCTGTTCAGGCCGGATGTAGCTCGCCATGATGTATATTAAGATTTTACACATGCGTTAGCATCCTCATAGCAAATAACCTGCCAGTCAAAGAACAGCAGGACATGACAAGCACGCTTTGTACTAGTAACTAGGGGATGTGCATGACTGACCAAAATCAAATCTGCACCCCCTCGGAACGGAATTTTGTTATTCTCTTTCTCTGCTGGAAGGGATCATTGAAATGGAAGGGTAGTGCACATCAGAATAAAGCTGAACATTCATTGGCAACAATAAGTCAACACTCACAGGATATGGTGACATAAGTTTTGGTCGTGTGTGCCGTCCATGCGTCTCAGCCAGCATTGGGACAGTTGATGTGCTTTTGCAGAGATCTTGGCCAGCCTCCCCAAAGAGCTTTTCAAATTGTGTGGGTAACTGTTTTACAAGTTCCTTCCACAAAACTGACTAGTGTTCTGGTTAGGGATGGGACATTATGAACATTTCATATCACGATTATTTTGACAAAAGAAATCGCGATTCGCTTATCTCCCGATTAGGGAGTCTTACTGGTAATAATCAATAATCAAAATCCATTATCCTGGGGTGGAACATTTGCCAAAAAATAGCAAAAAATAAATTAAAAATAAATAAAGTACAGACAATATGATTTTAACGATTCTGGTTCCTTAACGATTCCCTTTTAACGGTCCCATTCCTTAACGGTTCCCTTTAGTGATTCCTATAAGGAGTTCAAAAGAGACCCTTAGAGTGTACAAATGGAACCAAATGAACCCTTACTGGTCCATTTGGTTCCATTTGTACACTCTCTGAGTTACATAGCCATAAGGGTCCATTTGGTCACTAACAATCATTTACCTGGGGACCCCCCTGGAACTCCCTCAAGGACCCCTGGGTGTCCCCGGACCCCACTTTGAGAACCAATGACATAGTGTATCGGTATGCAGATTTGGCCAGGTTTTCAATTCTGGAGATATTGAGTACAGACCCTGGAGATAAAGTACTTTTTTTTTGCCAAGAAAACTTGGCAACTAAGGCTCACTTGACTGTGCTGTGTTGCCTGATCTGGGAAGGTGGAGTACAGCTGAAACCTGGGCGGACATGAATGTCAACAGGCCTGGAATTTCGTCATTTTAGGGGCCTTTGGTGTTGTCCATTTTTTGAGGGCACAAAGGCCAATTGCCAGGGCAGGAAGGTCATCAAATAAAAGAAGACTTTAGTCCATTGAAAGAATATCGTTAAATTTAAGGGTCATGGATGATAAATCTTCAGTGAAATCGATAAATCATGGTATTTACAATCTGATTATGCCCAGTCCTGCACCAGTCAAAGTCACTGGATTGGTTTAAAGGACAACTTTGTTTTTTTACAACAAGGGTTCATATTTTAGATTGTAATTAGAGAAAAGAAAAAGTGAGGGTTAAAATGTTTTCATTTGCTTCGTTCTATTGTTTTATTGCGTTTACCATGCTAAAATGTGGGGCATGCGTACACATGGGGGCATGTGTACAAGTGGCTAAATACGTCTTTTTAGACACAATAATCCAGCAGTTTCTTTATTGCTATTTACAGTAACACTATTAGCCCCCATAAGTTACATCCAACCATGAAAGGTTGCGTTGCTTTCATTCATTGGTTGGGAATGGGCTTATTCTGTGTAAAATGACATATTTAGCCACTTGTACGCATGCCCACAACCACTGAAATAAGAATCTCTAAAACAATAGAAAGAAGTAAATGAAATCAATTTAACACTCATCTAAAATATGAACCCTTGTTGTAAAAAACTAAAGTTATCCTTTAAAGATGGCGAGTTAAGATTTCAGAATTTCAAAAAAAGAAGACACAGGTGACTACATGACAAGAAAGAGACACCGGTGTCTACATTCTACATATTGACCAGAAAGAGACAGAGGAGAAAGTGGTACAGTCAGCTGGGGTATTAAGGCCACTGCCATGCCATTGTTTTGAGGGGCTCAAGGCCAAACTGAGGGGCAACGGCAGCCATGGCCTTTCGTGGCCTCCCTGAAATTCCTGCCCTGAATGTCACTATATTAGGTCTTACCTGTGCTTCATCGCTGTTAATCCAGGGCAGAGAGTCGACCTTCTTCACAGTGCTGTCACAGGTGTCGTCCAGGTTCTTCATCGTCTTGTATTTCCTCATCATCAGGCTGTCTATCACCCAGAACATGATGGACTGCAGGGGGCGCCAACAAAAAGAAAGATGAGCTGGTCAGCCGGGCTGAATTCTCCACCAAATGCCCAAGCTATGTTGATCATTCCTGCACTTTATAGCAGGGGTCTTCAACGTTTTCAGGCCAAGGACCCCTTAGCAGAGAGAGAGATGAAGCAGGGACCCCCACAACCTTTTCATAGATTCCATATAGTTTCATTGTTTGACAGTTAACTTGACCTTTCACTCTGTACTTAGTGTGCTCCTTTTCCCTCTCTACACCAAACCTCGTTGCCGAAAATAGGAGAAAAAAGTTTCTTATCACACACAGTTTTTGAGTTCCCCTGTAGTAACTCTGGGGACCCCCTAGGGGTCCCGGGCCCCCTGTTGAAGACCCCTGCTTTATAGCATTGGTTCCCAAACACTGGGTCCGGACCAATTTGTGGGTCGCGAACACATTTTGATGGGTCCCTTAATTATTTGTTTCCTACATTTCAAATTGCATGAATACTAGAAGTGGGAATCTTGGACAGATCAAACCCACACACTGACACTTGCAAGTTCAAGAGAGTAGTTTAACAAAAATCAGAGCAACGTTTCGGTCGTGAGACCTTCCTCAATGATCTGTCCAAGACTCCCACTTCTAGTACTGTTCTGTTACTGCACCTGCTTGAGAGGAACTGGGTGTGCGGAAGTCTTCTCTTCACACATTTCATGAATACAAAAAATATAATGATTTTTTTTTCCATATAATTTAATTAACTCATACCCTGCCAAGCCCGAGGAACCCGAGAATTTTGGGATGTCCCTCCCTGCCACGCCCGAGGAACCCGAGAATAGCCGCCATTTTGAAAAAAAAAAATTTTTTTTCATTTTTTTTTTTTTTTACCCCAAAAAAACGTTAGTAGGCATGATAGCGATCGCGAAATTGCTTGTTTAACCCCCATACAACCCCCATACAACTCAGGTAGCAGACCTCCAAGCTCACAACAGTGTAAAACATAGTGGCTGCTATCTCATGAATGCCTGAACGGATTTCCATTCGGATTCTTTTGTTTGAAAGCTGTGAGCAATGTGGACACACGTGGTGCATTATCTAGGCATGGGTGTGCATGATCCGTGCACTATGAATTACATGGAAGTCTATGGAGACAGTTTGGCAGGATTGGAGTACGAAGGTATTGTTAAATGGCAGCAAATGAGTTAATAAATAAAATAAAAATCTAAGAACTTCCATAAATGTGAAAACAACTGTTTAAGAAGTAGTGAAAAACAGCAGATCTAAAAGTTCACAACGCGGCGCGAAGCGACACGTAGTGAGCTTGTGTCGCGTTGTGAGCTTGTGTCACTAGTTTGGTTCCCAGGAACACGTCTAATCTCTCTTTGGGTGAAAAGTTTGGGAGTTTCTGTGTGGAGTTTGCATGTTCTCCCCGTGTCTCCTAGGGTAGATACCCTCACAAAAACATGCAGTAATCCTGGTCTCTATAAAGCCTCCCCCTGGCCAGCCGGGGCGCCTGATGGAGGGGAATGGAACTGGTTGGAATAACGTGTTCCTTCCACGCGCTACGTCCAACCGGGGAAGCTCCCCCTGTCAGGTGATAAGAAGCGGCCTGCTCACTCCTCATGCATTGAAGGAAGCATGAGCTCAGTTCGGGGCCCTCCCCAGGTTGGCAGAGGGAGAGTAGAGCCCAGGATCACAGCTTAGGCAATTGGCACCGGGTGAAAAAATGGGTTACAAAAATCGTGGGATAAAAATTTAGAAAAAAAAAAAAAGAAAGGTTTGGGAACCACTGCTTTATAGAATGTGTGTGTACGGAATATTTTGCCATGTTTGTGTTAATGTATCCTCTTTTATGCTTTTCTGCACACAAAACAAAGATTGGACTTAAATAAGTACATTCTACCAAGAGCAACTGCAGTGTCCTGACTCCTGCATACGTTTAAAGATCTCTAACATGGATTTCATATAAGGTTGGCCGGACAGAATTGTTTAAAGGTACCACAGACAAACTCTTGTAGACTCACATTGACTATGAAGGGCACGATGAGCATGACAATGACCAGCTCCAGCTGGGGGTCGGAGATGTAGCTCAGTAACACCTCCTGCAACTGGAACGATAATGGGAAATGTTAACACCCATACGCATACAGTATAATTATGTAATGTAATGTAGGCCTATGTCAGTGATTAACACACTTTAAAGTATTTATTCTGGTTCCAACTTCCTGACAGGGCCTTGGGTCTACACTACAGTATGTAGTTTAAGATTATTCTTCACAGTAGAAATATTACCAATACAGTAAGTAATACAACTGTATTAAATGCACAGTTTTAAGATATATTTTTTTACCATATTCCTATGCTATGCTTTTTTATGTTTAATTTTGAACATTACAAAAACTAAACAAAAAAAAAGATAATACACAATAATGCTGCATTAAAAACATTAAAAACAAAACAATGCACAATAATAATTATAATTCCGATACAATAACAAACATTTGTTCGGAAAGTAGTAGAAATGAAGCCTATGGCTTATCTGGTCCTACCCAACTTAAGTCAAGTCTCTATCAAGATTCTAAAAAGAAAGATCTGGTGTTCATCTTCAGAGCGCATTACGATACATCCTTTCTATTCCAAAGCTATTCACAATATGTCACTTTCCAAACATTTCTGGACTTTCCAGTCCTGGAGGGAAGAGTCTGTTTTGAGCATCGGATTTGTATCAAATGAACCTTGTTATAAACTGCTAGACTTCACTGTGTCAGCCTCTCCCAGATGAGAATGCTAACAGCCTAGTAATGCACTGCCAAAAGAAATAACCCCATTTAATCTGGAAATACAAAAACACTAGTCTTTGATTCTTTGAAGCATATCTGTTGCTATGGCTAGGGTTAATGGAAACCTAAATATATAAACAAATACTGTATGATATTGAAATGTCACGCATACAGCCATGTGAATAAATTAACTTTGTCTCCATGTTTTCATTAAAATCAAAGGGACAACTCTCCTTTCTTCTCCTTTTTATCTTTGATTTGTTTGTCTGCTCTTGTCATCTGTGATGACTTGCATCTCTCACGGTAGCTGAAGGCTTTCGAACTAAACCCACAGTCAAGCAAAAATAAGACAGAGAGGAATATAAGGAATTAAACTTCCTGTTCATCATTATTCCTAACATGTATTTGATATTTCTGGATGGGGTTGTTGTTGTTGTTACAGTGTTGTAATAAAAAGAAAATCAATGAATAAATGTAAAAGATTAAAAATAAAATAAAAACATGCAGTGACATGACTCATTAGCAGAGTGACAGCAAGAGCAGTCAGTTTTTACAGCACCATCCACTTGTTCGAATGTGATTGTTGTGATTGAGAGGCAGGATATGGCGGCATCCTGTATACCTGTATACAGTACTCAAATTACATTTAAGTAAATCTAGCTGATCATTATACCCATCTGCTGCAGTGCAGCCGGTTTAATTCAGTACCATTATGGTTTCTTTTGTGTTTTTAATTGATTTCCAATAAAAAATGAACATACTTTCACATAAAGCCAGCATATCTTTCCACTCCATGTTAATAGGGGTATTCAAAACTTGGAAAAATATCCCTGTGATTAGATAAAAACAGATTAATCGCGCTATTAACTAGATAAATCATGCGATTAATCGTATTAAATTATTTTATCGTTGGACAGCACTAGACAAAAAACACCTACATATTTATAACTGAAAAGGTTATGCGGGTTGAGTGTTTTGCGGATGTAGCGTAGTATTCTTACATTGGACCAGCCAGGAATGAGCAGCACCATGCTGATCACGCCTTTCTCCAGCACCATGATGATCAGGTAGATGCCACACTGGCCCAGCCACGCTGCGGCTTGAGGAGGGTCACCTGTAGTCACCATGCAAAAAGGAAAACACAAACACACACACACACACACACACACACACACACACACACACACACACACACACACAGTGTTGTTTTTGACACCAAATTTTGATTTAGTTTTAGTCATAGTCTTTTGAATAACATTTATTTTAGTTTTAGTCATAATTTAGTCACCTGAAAAGTTTTAGTTTTAGTCTAATTTTAGTCGACTAAATATTATACGATTTTAGTCGACTAAATCTACAGTTGATTTAGTCAACTTAAATGTATTTTGGCGGGCCTTGGTGACATCGTAATGGCTGATTTTACACTTGGTTGCATGCTGAAAATAGCAGATCTACAAGCTCACAACGGGTCGCAGCAACCAAGTGTAAAATCATGCAACACCTGAGAGCAACCGAACATAAAATGACTCTCTTCTCCACTAGTCCCTCCCTAACGTTTTAGTCTAGTTTTTATTTTGTTGACGAAATTGTCAATATATTTAGTCTTAGTTTTAGTTATCACAGCTTAGTTTTTATTTAGTTTTTGTCAGTGAAAAAAATCACACCCGTGTGAACTGAGCGGTGGTTTACCCACCTCATAGATCATGTGTACCGATTTTTGTGACATTTGAAGAAAATATGTAGGAAAAGGAGCAAAAAGTGTGTTTTGGAGAAAATTCAAGATGGCGGAAAATCTATCCTGGCACAAATGGGCGTGGCCTATATGGGGAGATGCGTCTTGACCCAAGGAATCCAGGGAAAAAATAATTTTAATTTTCCGATCTACGGTTCAAGAGTTACGGGGCAAAACGTAAAGTGGGCCGTTATAGCGCCACCATGAGGCCGAGTGATGTAATTATTTTTCGATTCATTCTTAAAATCATTATGAATCTCCTCTCCGAGGTTTGAAACTGTAGCTCCTATGGTTTACGAGAGAAAAATACTTGAAAGTGATTTCTTGCATTGTCCCATTATAAGTCAATGGGGACAATTAAGCGTAGTTTTTTGCCGATTACGTCGGCATGGTAAGGCGGATCGGAACGAAAGGTAATAGAACACCATTCCCGGCCGAGCCGCACATTTTGATGTATATATTGCGCGAGTGGCGTAAATGGTGCGGCACTAGTTACGCGGTGAAGTTTAGGCTACATACAGACACGGACGGAGACCCACACACACGGCCACGTATAGGAGCGTTGTGACCACCGCTCAAAAATGCAGTCGACAAACATTTTTCGTCAAAGTTTTAGAAATCAACACTGCACACATAAAACAGATACGCTGTGGTCATAGGCAGGAAAGGATGCCCTGAGGTTACACAGTCAAACATAGTATGCACTATGCAGTGTCTGTGTGTTTGTTTGTTTTAACTTCTCCTAGGCCTGTCATCACAGGACACACGAGGGATATGTCTGTCATAACACGGAAAACAGGGCAAATAGGCAGAGGGCGAACCAAGATAAATGCTTGCAAAAATAGAAATAGTGATAACAATGGAAATGTCACCACAAAAAGATGGCGAAGGACCTATAATTTATTTTTTATCTCCTAAACTATTAATATCGTAGTAGCTACAATGAAACAAGTCAAACACTTTTACAGCAAAGACAAATAAAAACATCACACAGAAATCCAAATATCTCTTGGATACAGAAGCATCCTGTCTGTGCATAAAAAACTCAATCCATGGGCAATCCATCAAACTGAGCCACGATAATGAACTGGCCATAAGAAAAATAAAAAGATATAGGACTATCAACCCGCACAGCATTGCAAACCGTTTCAGTGAACAAGGAGAGGAACAACATTGGAGCCAATGAGTGCTGAAAGCAGCTGGAACACTATCCCACTCAGAGGTCATATGAGGATGTTTTTCAGACTTGCAGCTGGAGTGACTGCTTATACTTGTGTTATAGCGGCCTCTGCTGGAAGTCTTCAACTCATTTAGGGCCTAGAATTATTGAATGCTTTAACCAGTGAAAAATAGCAGATATACAAGCTCACAGCGCGGCACCGCGCTGCGAGCTTGTAGATCTGCTATTTTTGAAAAAGTCGTGAAAATGTGTGCAAATCATTGAATAAAGCGAATGTGTACCGCGCTGCGAGCTTGTAGATCTGCTATTTTTGAAAAAGTCGTGAAAATGTGTGCAAATCATTGAATAAAGCGAATGTTTGTAACTCAGATTTTGCTGCTTGGTGGTCCCTGGAACTAAATGTTTTGAGATGGGGGGTCTGTGGCCAAATACATATCATTTTGGGGGTCCTTCACATGAAAAGGTTTGAGAACCACTGACATAGTAGTCTCTCAAGAACAGACTAACTGAGCTCCGGTTAAGTGAAAAGGACCTTTTCTTTGACTATGGCTGGCCAGATTGCTGACATAGAAACAAAGGTTTTTCAAAAAGTCTTAGAAGGATTCAAAAGACACTTATAGAATCGGGTCAAAATTCTAATTTTCACGGTTTATCAAAAATAGTTAAAGCATAAAATAACGATACACAATAATGTGTACCCGTTCTGAATGGGTTAAGTTTGCCAAGGGCAGAGAGCTGGGGAGAGGCTGTAATAAGAGCAGCAGCAGCAGCAGCAGCAGCAGCAGCAGCAGTAGTGGAAAGTCACTTAAGTACCAGGGCAGGAATATCAGGGAGGCCATGAAGGCCATGGCCGCCGTTGCCCCTCAGTTTGGCCTTGTGCCCCTAAAAACAATGCTGGCATGACCTGAGGCTACAGTGGCCTTAATGCCCCAACTGACAGTATACATTCTCCTCTGTCACTTTCTGGTCAATATGTAGAATGTAGACACCAGTGTCTCTTTTGTTGAAATTCTGAATTCATAACTCCCCCGAGTCCCCATCTTTAAACCAATCCAGTGACTTTGATTGTTGCAGGGCATAGCAATTAGCATGGATATATGTCACTATTATTTATTTCACTACAATTCATTCTTTCAATGGAATAAGATCTTGTCTTATTTGATGGCCTTCCTGCCCTGGCAATTGGCCTTGTGCCCTAAAGAAATTTACAACACTAAAGGCAAAGTGGCCTTGCCCCTAAAATGACGAAATTCCAGGCCTGTTAAGTACTGTAGTTTTCTTTTAGGTATTTGTACTTGAGTATTTCCAATTTCAATACGTTTACTTCTACTCCACTACATCTCGGATCTAAACATTGTACTTTTACTCCACTACATTTATTTGAAAACTTTAGTTACTAGTTAGATTTTTGTAGATTTTGGATATTATTAAAAAACATACAAGCCCTGTATACATTTCGGCCATTTGAAAACAGCCAATCTAAAAGCTCACAATGCGTCGCGACACATTGTGAGCTCGTAGACCTGCTATTTTCAAAAGACCAGCTGATAAACTCTTTTTGTGCGCGGCTGACTAAAAACGCAGAGAGCGCATTCTGTCCCAAAGCCTGTGACGCACCTCACTTCCAGGACCCTCCCTGTAGAGCATCGCAGCGGAAGTGGATTCCTGGGGTCACTTAATATTCCCCATTCATTTTCGCCATAGACTTTTACAAAAATATTTATAACAATTATGTTAAGCCTCGAACCAAGCCATCCAGGATGGAGGTGAATCATGACCATATAACCTTTTTTTCTATGAAAAGAACATTTTGAAAATTGCTAAACAAAGGGTAGTTATTAAATGTAGTATATCAAATAATGTAATATTAAAATATGTTTTCACATAGGATCAAAGGTTATATGATCATGATTCACCTCCATACTGGATGGCTTGGTTCGAGGCTTAACATAATTGTTATAAATATATTTGTAAAAGTCTATGGCGAAAATGAATGGGGAATATTAAGTGACCCCAGGAATCCACTTCCGCTGCGACGCTCTATCTGCCTTTCGACTCACCCGATTGGACAGAGAGGGAAAGCCGGCATCTACGTGGAGAATTTATCTGCTCCAGCATAAATGCAAGGTCTGCACTGCACGCAGAAATCCTCTACTGCACTGTTTCTCAAAGTGGATTCCAGGGACTCCTGTGGGTTCCTTTATATCGAAAATTGACCCATACAAGTCTGTAACTCTGACAGCATACAAATGGAACCAAATGGACCCATTACCATTTGTATACTGTCAGAGTTAAAGGACAACTTTGTTTTTTTACAACAAGAGTTCATATTTTAGATTGTAAATAGAGAAAAGAAAAAGTGAGTGTTAAAATGTTTTAATTTGCTTCATTCTATTGTTTTATCGCGTTTACCGTGCTAAAATGTGGGGCATGCGTACGCGTACAAGTGGCTAAATATGTATTTTTAGACACAATAAGCCAGCAGTTTCTTTATTGCTATTTTCAGTAACACTGCTAGCCCCCATAAGTCACATCCAACCATGAAAGTTTGCGTTGTATCTTGGGAATGGGCTTATTCTGTGTAAAATTACATATTTAGCCCCCAACCACTGAAATAAGAATCTCTAAAACAATAGAAAGAAGTAAATGAAATAATTTTAACACTCATCTTTTATATTCTTTAATTACAATCTAAAATATGAACCCTTGTTGTAAAAAACTAAAGTTGTCCTTTAAGGGGAAATGTAAAAGTTTGAGAAACACTGCTCTACTGGCATGAAACCGCTCCATTCCAGGCGGAATGGGGAATCCACTCTCATAGGTACTTTGGTGTGACTGTGCCCTAACAGAGTATGGGGTGATACTTTTACTAAGAAAAAAAATATATATAAAAAGCTTTTTCCACCACTGAGCAGCAGATAGTGTGCAGGTGGCCGCCTGTTCTTTGGCCAACCTCCAGCCGTTCATCAACAGGCTGCGCTGAGCAGATGTGCCCTGAACCAGCGTTGATTTTGACAGCAAATTTAATTTAATTTTAGTCATAGTCTTTTGAATACAATTCTGGTTTAGTTTTAGTTACCTGAAATGTTTTATTTTTAGTCTAGTTTCAGTTGACATAAGATTTTAGTCGACTACATTTAAAGTTGATTTGGTGTTCTAAAAGGTATTTTTTGCGGGCCTTGATGCCGCTAGCTGCATTACGAAGAAAGCCGATCTACAAGCTCATGGCCTGTTGCACTGCAACACGTTGTGCGCCTGTAGACCGGCTATTTTTGGTCCGTGACACCCGTGCACACCCATGACAACTTATCTTAGTCCTACTGGATCTCTTCTCCACTTGCCCCACCCTAACATTTTAGTCTAGTCTTTAATTGTTGACAGAATTTAACCAGTACATTTAGTCAATAGTTTTCGTCATCATAGCTTAGTTTTTGCTTTGTTTTTATTTCGTTTTCGTCAGTGAAAAAAAGGTAGTCGACGAACATTTTCCGCCATAGTTTTAGTAGACGAAATCAACACTGCTGCGAACCCCCATGCCCTCTACTCACTAGAGATGGGACGTTCGCGAACGAATCGAGTCTTTTGAACGGCTCTTTGAAATAAACGATGGGATCCGGTTCGCAGTATAGGGAGCCGTTCCTTTTTTTGAGGAGGGAGTAAATTCTTTACTTGCAGAGTATTTCTACATTGCAGTCTTGATACTTTTACTTAAAAAAAAAGAAAACATAAAAGTATCAACACCGCAATGTAGAAATCTGCCATCTCTGCAACAAGTAGAAGTTCGGAATTAGAATGTACTTGAGTAAAGGTACAAGTGTATTGGTATCAAAATGTACTTAAAGTACCAATAGTAGAAAGTACTAATTATGCAGAATGTCCCATTTCACAGGTTTTCCAATTAATACAATTTTGAAAAATCATTTGAAAATAGCCGATCTACAAGCTACAATGCGTCGCAGATCGGCTATTTTCAAATGGCATGAATGTATATATGGCTGAAATGTATATAGGGTTGAATTGATTTGTAATCAATCATCAAAATCTACAAAGTAACGAAATGAGCAAGTCTTTTGAACGGCTCTTTGAACGGAACGGATCCCAGAGATCCGGCCCACTTCAAAGAGCCATAAATCCCATCTCTACTACTCACCGTACTCTCCAAAGACGAGGAGCGTCCACTGCTTGTATTCCACCACCATGGACCCCACCTTCACACCCACCCAGATGACCAGCATCCCCAGGGTGGCATCCAACAGGAAGTTCATTAGGTACCTGGGGTAAAACATTACAAATATTTGAAAAAGAGGGTAAAGACGGAACAAAAAAACAAAACACACACATCATTATCATCATAACCTTTATTTAGACTCGGAGTATAATTGAGGGTCAGGCCCTCATTTATTTTGAATATAGCCGAGATACAGTACAATACAATAATCAACAGCAATATACATTTACATACAGTCAGCAATATTAAAATATAAATCAGAATAGCTACAGAATACAAGAAAAATAAAATATTCAACAGACTAACATTAATTAAAACAGTTACAATCTAAAACAAAAAATGTTAGAAACCATTGTCTTGAATTGACCTAAAGAAGGCAATGATCTGAGTTCTAAGGACTTCTGGAGCTTATTCCAATTAAATGGAGCACTGACAGTGCTCCCTAATAACACACACACACACACACACACACACACACACACACACACACACACACACACACACACACACACTGCGAGTTAGTGTGCCAAAACGCCTTGTGTAATGTGACTAAATGAGGCCAGTGAGTGACTTACAGTGAACATGGGTCCTCCTTGGTGAGAGTGGACAGGAAGACATTGGCAAAGTGGATGAACAGAGCACCGATAGCCTGCTTTGACGTATCGTAAAACCTGGGAGAAACACAAGTGAAATATTTCAACGCTATGATTATCTGGGAGTGTGCAAAGCATGTGTATGACTGTAATAGAGTAGAGTGGAATAGAACAGTGGTTCTCAACCTGTGGGTCGGGACCCCCAAATTATTTTGGGGGGTCCCCAGATGATTGACTTAAAGTGCAACATTGTTTTCTCACTCAACAGTAAACAAACCAACATAACGTTTGAGTGTATAGAGGGTATTATGCACATTTCTAAAGTGAATTTTGGGGGTTGCAGCCTGAAAAGGTTGAGAACCACCGGAAATAAAATACAGTAAAATAGAACAGAACATTACCAGATCCTCCATGGTCGTCTGATGCGTGCAGGCTCTCTAAACCTTTTCACTGAAAAAAAAAGAAGAAGAAAAAAGAAAATAAATAATAAATCAATAATTTGTGCAAGAATAATGTTAGCCTTGGAAAAA
This sequence comes from Nannobrachium achirus, assembly GCF_963921795.1. Lineage (NCBI taxonomy): Eukaryota > Metazoa > Chordata > Actinopteri > Myctophiformes > Myctophidae > Nannobrachium > Nannobrachium achirus. The sequence continues at coordinate 44,999,075 of NC_137830.1, forward strand.
TAAAATGCCATACAGTGTCTTTGTATTGACCTATACAGCAAGATGTGTCTCTCTTTCAGCTCCAGGATAGAGGAAAGCCAAGACAGGATATTGCCCTTGTTTTACAATACCACAAGTAAAGTATTCTACCCCCCACCCCATTCTACCCCCCCACCCTATTCTACCCCCCACCGCGATCCCATTCCTCGCCAGCAGGCTCCTGCTGGGGGCTCGGAGTGAACTGGTTCACAGACACCCACTGTTACTCTCTCCCACAAGGTCACAAAGTGTGACTTGCCATGTGAAAACATGATCTCACACATGCACACATGCTCGCTCGCTCTCTCTCTCTCCCGCACGCACGCACGCTCGCACGCACAATAATTATTCGATCTCTGCAGATTTCTATGGTGGTGGAATGATAGGGGAAAAAACTGGTACACAGGAATGGGGGGGGGGGGGGAATTCTTCTGTTCTCTGCTATGAGGCTGCTTGCTAGCAAAACATATTTTCTATTTCTGCAAGGTTGCTCAAAAAACTTGCATTTAGGAGTAAGGGAAGCTGCAGCGAATCTGCACACAAATCCAACGTCTATCAGCACAAAAGGGGAAGACAAGGATTACGGCATGTTCAATGGAAGGAAATTACCGAAATAGCTTTAGGGAAGAGCAGTCTAAACAAGATTGCGAGGGGGGTTGCATTGTACAGCCAGGCAAGGGTCTTGAGCCTCTCTGCATACCACCACGATGTACTTGGCTGAGGGCTCTCAGCCAGCGTTCAGCTGCTCATAAATAATGTGGTGTAACTATTAACAGATCCATGCACTGTGACCAAGGAAGACACTCGCACACATAACCTACATGCATTCAGAGACAGGGAGAGGAATATAGAGGGGGGGGGGGGGGGGGAGAGAGAGGGATAGAGAAGGGCAGAGAAGATAAGAGAGCAAAATAGAGAGAACACCGAATATTGATTGGTCTGCTAATAAGTAACTGAGTGGGGGTCATAGCTCACTGATCCAACTCACTCTTACTTACAGTCTGCCCTTATTCGAAAAATACTGCACTGCTGTTTGGCAATGACTAAGGCTGAACTCTGGAAGCAATGATTAGCTGATGGGAATCACAATGGCTGCGCTGGCCTCTCACACAAATGCCTCTCACTCACTCACTCACAGGCACAACATTGATCGCGTCATGTGCCAACCTACTCGTATGACTCAATAGGATGACACAACGAGATGCTGCGTGTGTCACCACAGTATGGTCACATGCATTTGTCAACGACGACTGAGCATCCACCGGGGAATACAACCGACACGATTAGCATCTTAAACCATTTAGAACGATACACATTATTGTGTATCATTATTTTATGCTTTAACTATTGAAAAATAGCAGATATACAAGCTCGCAGCGCGGCACCGAGTGCTTGTAGATCTGCTATTTTTGAAAAATCGTGAAAATTCGAATTTTGACCCGATTCTATAAGTGTCTTTTGAATCCTTCTAAGATTTTTTTGAAAAACCTACGTTTCTATGTCAGCAATCTGGCTATAGCCAAATCGTCAAAGAAAATGTCCTTTTCTGTATTACCTGCTTATTGTAAATCGCTTTGGATTAAAAGCATCTGCTAAATGCCTAAACTGTAAACTGTAATGGAGATCAGTTAGTCTGTTCTTGAGAGACTACTATGTCAGTGGTGCTCAAACCTTTTCATGTGAAGGACCCCCAAAATGATATGTATTTGGCCACGGACCCGCATCTCAAAATATTTAGTTCCAGGGACCCCCCCAGAAGCTAAATTTGAGTTACAAACGTTCGCTTTGAAAATACATATATTCAAAGATTTGCACACATTTTCACGACTTTTTTCAAAAATAGCAGATCTACAAGCTCGCAGCTTGTATATCTGCTATTTTTCACTGGTTAAAGCATTCAATAATTCTAGGCCTAAATGGGTTTTAAGTTGGCTTCAGATGAAAGTCTAGACAAGACAATCCCATTTAATTCAGTTTCCATGGGCCTAACGGTTGGCTGGACGGGTGCAAGGAGTTATTATTTCCCGTCTGTACATAAATAATCATTAGATAGGGGCTTGTTTTCTTCAACACTAAACCAACCCACCTGACAGCTGGATCAAACCCTGTTGGTCTCCACTGTGATCATGGACCATGGAAATGTTTATGGTTATGGCCTCAACTAACTGTGTGAAGTTCATTTCTTATTTTATATTTCCTAATACTGAACTGAAGAAAAAAAACAAGCTTTAAAGGAGTAGTTCACCCCCAAAATGACTTTTTTTTCTATTGATTAGTCACGCCATGGAGACTAGAGTTCAATAATATTTTTTGGTTTTTGTCACATTCCTAAGACAAAAAATTTGATTCGAGTAAATTTACCCCCATTGATTCCGGATGGGGACCCGTTTCGAAACAGGTCCCCATCCGGAACGAATGGGGGTAAATTTATTGTTATCACATTTTTGTCTTAGGAATGCGACAAAAAACTAAAAATATTATTGAACTCTAGTCTCCATGGCGTGACTAATCAATAGAAAAAAAGTCATTTTGGGGGTGAACTACTCCTTCACTGAATGCCATCCTTGATTAAAAATCTACAAAACTGGTGCCAGCCATTTTGTTTAATTTTGCCTTTTTATGGGGGCCAAAATCATATTTTGTACTTAAATTACATATATAAATCTATGCTTCTATCGAAAGCCACACTACCCCTCTTACAAAGGAAAACATGTATATTTATATATATATATCCTATCATTAGATTTGGGCTTCAATAGAACATGTGTAAGATGTCTTGATCATCATCATATGTGAATGCTGTCTCTGGGCCTGTGTGTAATCTGGGGTGCAATGGACTGTGAAAACCACCAGGTGGTGGTCTCCTACTATCTGATCAACTAACAGAAGAAGGAAGAAGACGTCCATCTTTTTTTTGGTTTGGGCCTTGTTGTTTACATTTTGGCCAGGCCTTTTAGCTAGCATGCTATACACTTTAGAGCCCTGGCGATCGCGATCAAGGATAGCAATCGCCAAATGGATGGCATTCCCGTGAATGGTTTCCCGTGAATTTTCTGAGTTTTTGGAGTACTTATAGTTCGTCAGGGAAGCACGGGAAGTGTATAAACGAACGTTTTAAGATAACATTTAAACGGCCGGAACCAATGTTCGGTTATACCGTTTCCCGTCGGACTGTGTTACACTGGTGCTACAGTCAAATCGGCCGTATCGCTCCGGTCACGGAGGCTCATGGCAAACTTCTAGAGCGATTTTTTTGAAATTACAATTATGAAAAAATTATAAAACTTTTGATTAATTAAAAAGACGTAAAAGACGTTTATGGCACTAAGGATCAAAGACGTAATAGACGTTTATGGCGTCCAGTGAGTTAAGTTCCAAACATAATCATAGTAAACAAAATAGGTATTATTGTATCTGTCATCTGTAGTTTTCTCTCCTTTTTTCTTTTTAAAGTATCATTAGTGAGAAATGTCATCTGATGTTAAAAGCTGTGGGAAAATCTGGAAATCTGTTCAAAGGTGACACCAATATGGTTTCATCATATTATATGTAGATATTATCTCAACCTATGATCTTATCAGTGATCCTAAGCTTAGCTATGAAGCCGTTTGTTACAAAACCGCACCTATCATAGAGCCAATGAACACACACACACACACACACACACACACACACACACACACACACACACACACACACACACACACACACACACACACACACACACACACACACACACACACACACACACACACACACACACACACACACACACACACACACACACAGACCAGGGGCGTACCCAGGAATGAGGGTCAGGATAGGCGAAATGCCAGCCGAAATGCCAACGAGGTGCCCCCCCCCCCCCCCCCCCCTATCCCCCCCCCCATCGAGAAGCCCACCCCCCAGGGAAGGGGAGGGGGGGGGCGCCCATAAAAAACACATTTTCCATTTTAAATACGTTAAAGTGAATAAATAAATAAAAACAATATTCAAGTATATTCAATGCATGGATTTTTATTCTCAAAAAGCACAGCATTACAAACAAGGCAAACAATATGCCCAAATAGTGACACGTTTCAATTTGCAGGGCACACATCCAAATTAAAACCTTAAGCAGTGTGTTACATTTGGCTCCCTTGCTTTCTTTGATATCAAGGTGAGTCATAAATAAAGCAAGCTCATGTTCTTTAACTGCAGCAACACCCAAAACACTGCCAGAGACATTGAGAGTTTCTACCATTTCAGTTACATCAGCATCAGTTACATTAGCAGCACGGGGAGTTGCTAAGAATACACTAGCAGACGTCATGACACCATAAGAGCCTACGATCTGGTTTAAAATGATGCGTAAATCCTTTTCACATTGGACTCTTGATTGTTTTCCCAGGGTAGTGGTAATGATACTATCTTTGAATTTAGAGGGAACAAAGCATTTTCGAGCTGTACTAACTGCATATCTATCACACTTTACAATAGCATGTTCGGCACATAAAGCATTTGTTTCGGTCAGGATGCTTTTATATCCTTTCAAGCTATTTTCATCACACCTAATCGCTGACAGCTGTCTTTTGAGACCATCAATCTATAGCGTCTGGTACAGTAGTCTTTTTAGACTGCAGGCCATTGGTTGCTGCATCAGAACTAGAAAACAGGTTTTTAAAGAGAACGAGAAGGAAAACAAACTTCCTTGTTTGTATCCTAGTTAACAATGCATTTGCTTCTTCACATGATGGACCTAGATTCGTGACATAGGCCTAATTAGCCAACTCAAAAGGTCTAGTATAACGTCATAAAGTTCGTGCACTTTAGTAACAGCATTAGCTCTTGAACTCCACCTTGTGTCACAACCACGTTCAAGTTCAAGGGGTCTCTTCTCTCTTGTGTGGATATTTCTCTTTCTGAAGGTCAATAAAAGTAGCATGTCGGCTGCAGCCTGTCATAAAAGCATGCAGTGTATTCCCCGCTGCTGTCGGTGAGTTGCTGCCGCTTGAGCCTGGTTCTGTGTCCGGGAAGCAGGCTGCCTCGGCCCCTGCTGTCGGTGCTGCGTGCGGCGGCAGGCAGGTCTTCGGAAGGCGGCGAAGGCGGCTCCAAAGCGGCGGCAGGGAGGTCTTCAGAAGGCGGCTTGCTTTTGCTGGCGGCGGTGAACTGGAGCGTCTTTTCTGGGTGAACTTCTTCTTAGCTGGTGGTCTCATGTTGGAGTTCAGTCAGTAATGAATCAAGGCTAGTCTGAGAGCAACATACAGTATCCCACCTTTCAGCCAGGTAGAGGTGATAATGGCCCAAAATCCCCTCCCCTGCCCCGTAACACCATTATAACAAAAGACGCGCAGGAACAAAAGGCGAGGAAAAGGCGACCAGAATTCAATTTACATCCCAATGAACTGGCTGGCTGCCTTCCCCAGCGAGTGGGCAAGGGGGGTTGAGCAACATTCTTTAAGTTTTGTGGGTGCTTGGGGGTGCTTTGGGGGCTATATTTTACATTTTCAACAGAATAAATGTAAGGCGACGGCCTTTTCGCCTTAATGGATTGCCCGCGCCTGACACAGACTATTGATTATTGAACAATGTAAACAATCCCTTCAGTAAAGGTGCTCTGGCCATGTCCAACATTCTATCAGTCAGCTGCCATAGAATCACAAGTTATGTCCACTGTTCATTCATACCAGTGGTTCTCAAACTTTTCACGTCAAGGACACCTAAATTGTGTATTTGGCCGCAGACCTTCATCTTTTTTTTTTTATATAATTTTTATCCAACGATTTTGCAACCCATTTTTCACCCAGTGCCAATTGCCTATGTAATCCTGGGCTCTGCTCTCCCTCTGCCGCGCCTGGGGAGACAACGGACTGACCTCATGCTTCCTTCAATGCATGAGGAGTCCAAGTTGTTTCTTTTCACCTGACAGGGGGGATTTCCCCGGGATGGACGTAGCGCGTGGAAGGAACACGTTATTCCAACCAGTTCCTTTCCCCTCCATCAAGCGCCCCGGCTGGCCAGGGGGAGGCATTATTGAGACCAGGATTACTGCATGTTTTTGTGAGGGTATCAACCCTAGGAGACACGGGGAGAACATGCAAACTCCACACAGAAAGGCCCTATATCGCCGACCCCACCTAGGGTGTGGGCGCTGATGACGCGGAGGGAGAGACACGCCCTCATCTGAAAATATTTTGTGACAGGGATCCCCCCACTGCACACAAGATTTGTGTTGTTAAAATCAAAATATTCTATTCCACATTTTCAATATCAGAACTACATGCTCAGTAGGTTACATGAGGTCAGATCCACCCTTCCTGAATTGCATTATTTATGGCCCACCATGAAGTGTTTTGAAATTTACCTGCATGGCAGATATAAGACAATTCTCAGTAGAATTTGTAAGGATTCTTAACTGCTTGTTCCCTGTGTGTTTTCCTTATTCTCAACATGTGAACAAATAAAATAACAGTTTCCAGAAAAAAGATTAAGGCTACTAATAAAAATGTACAAGAACAATAGTCTGGTTGCTTATAGCAACCACACCAATAATTAATGATTAATGATGATCACACTGTATTTAAATAAAATTGGTATTGTGACTTTGTTCCAAAGTTATTCTACAATAGCCTATGACATGAGATGCAATAGACCCTATAGCCAGGTATTTCCATATTTTCAAAAACTATGACCCCTGGCCGTCCCCCTTTGACAAAGGTTTGGACACCCCTCCCACTGGGCTTATATTGTGTTCAGATGACAAACAAGCCAATAGGCGGCTGTCCTGCTGCAACAATAGCGAGGCCTCCTCCTTGGTGGAACAAACGTCAACAAACCGCCACGTGGACTTGGCTGGTTCTTTAAATGTCATTTCTGCATTTCCAACGTCGCTGTACTCAATAGGCTATTTGAACAGATGAACACGCTAGATACCCCACATATTTGCCATCATGTGCAGGCTATCGTCCAAATCGATAGAGATAATAGACTAGCCTACACCACTTCATCACATCATGAAAACCTTGATGTGGCGCTTGCCGATAACTTTAATATCTTCAAGTTGACAACGCGTCGCGATCGCGTTGGTCGTCTCAAAGATTGATAACGGGGCTGTCATTGTCGGCAAGCGACACTTATCGTGCAAATCGAGCCAATAAATATACTCACGCATCAATGTGCTGAACGCGACGATCGCCAGCAGCCCCTGGATCAACACGCCGAATCTGTCCGTCAGCGCTCCGTTGTCGCAGCCGTGCGGGACGGGGCTCGCCTTGGTTATGTCGGACATGTTCGTAACTTCAACAACTACGTTGTCGATTAATCTCTTCTTGACCACGAAGAAGACCCCGTTGTATCCGTACGTGTCCATGGTCGTCGATGGGTTTAAAAACAACAAGAAGACGTGACGGGTGGTGGTGGTGTGGCCGTGGCGTGAGAGACAAAGAACGGGCTGGCTTTGAGGATTTCACCTTTCTTTTCTTTGCTTCATAAACTGAATGCCACCCTGGCTGGTCGGAAAAACAAAAACTCCGATGTCTTCTTCTCTCGGCGATCAAAGTCGCTGACATAAATTAATGTTGGAAAAGCGAATCGCGGGATCAAATCTCCGTTTCGCTTCCATGTTTTTTTGACAACGAAAACAAAGCGATCATGCGGGACTCTGGCGTGACGTCACCTCCTCCTGGCGTTGAATTCCCTCGATCTGCACGAACGAAGCTGCTTTGCAAAGACAATACTGACAGTCTGTCTGTCTGTCTGTCTGTCTGTCTGTCTGTCTGTCTGTCTGCACACTCAACTGCACTGACGTGAACTGCACAACATAACTCGTGAATAGACCACCTAGCCACTAGACCATACCCTCCCCTGACCCCTCTTTGTTTTTTTCCTTTTTGGAGCTGTGTGCAGCTCCCTATACGTGGCTGTGTGGGTCTGTGTGTCTGTGTGTGTGTCTGTCTGTGTGTCTGTATGTAGCCTGACTTCGGCGCGTAACTAGTGCCGCACCATTTACGCCACTCGCGCAATATATACATCAAAATGTGCGGCTCGGCCGGGAATGGTGTTCTATTACCTTTCGTTCCGATCCGCCTTACCATGCCGACGTAATCGGCAAAAAACGACGCTTAATTGTCCCCATTGACTTATAATGGGACAATGCAAGAAATCACTTTCAAGTATTTTTCTCTCGTAAACCATAGGAGCTACAGTTTCAAACCTCGGAGAGGAGATTCATAATGATTTTAAGAATGAATCGAAAAATAATTACATCACTCGGCCTCATGGTGGCGCTATAACGGCCCACTTTACGTTTTGCCCCGTAACTCTTGAACCGTAGATCGGAAAATTAAAATTCTTTTTTCCCTGGATTCCTTGGGTCAAGACGCATCTCCCCATATAGGCCACGCCCATTTGCGCCAGGATAGATTTTCCGCCATCTTGAATTTTCTCCAAAACACACTTTTTGCTCCTTTTCCTACATATTTTCTTCAAATGTCACAAAAATCGGTACACATGATCTACACACACACACACACACACACACACACACACACACACACACACAGCTCCACTTCACACGGGTGTGATTTTTTATTTTCCTGACTATATTTACTGCATAGTAGCCTACTCACTGTGTTCTATCCGTCTGTCATTCAATGTTATATATGAGATTCTTAAATGGTTTCCTGTGGAAAGCCAAGTGCTTTTCTAGGATCTCCTGTTAGTTGACCTTGTACCAGTGAACTGTACCGTCATGAAACTGTACCTTTTCCTATGCAAACTTCTAATAAAGTCTTCAATCAATCAATCAAAGTCATTAGGCCTACTCAATATCGTTGCATTATTACATATGCAACGATAATGACTAGTGGCTACATGTTTCTGGCTGTTTAGGATAATAGGCCTATCATATAGGCTACAAATTACAATATAGCCTAAAAAAATTATCTGGGACAACAAAAGATTGTTATTATAGAAAGGATCTATATTTTATTAGTCGTATTATTATTTAAAATAGGCTATCTGCCAGCACCAGCAGATGTGCATGTGCAGTGTCATAATTTGATAGACTTTAATTTCCAGTCAAAGGCTACAGTATTAATAGGCCAGGCCCATATAGGCTATATATTGCCCAGTGTTGTCAGTCACGAATCTATTCCCATATGCTTCAATATATTTTTGGAGGGGGTGTGTAGGCCTAATAATCTCTTTTCATCTGATGCCAGTGCAGATAGCCAAAACAAAATCGTCTCCTCTGAGGCGCGTGCAGACCCATGCACGCACGAGTCACACGTGGGGGGGGGGGGATAATCCCTTCTCCCGCGCGCTCGGTAAAGCCTTTGGCAGATTAATGGACCTCAACCATCTGTTACATCAGAAGTATAGCCTATATAGTCCTACCTCCCTGTGCCATAGCCTAGGCCTACCACACTGCCAGGAAAGAGGGGTGCAGTAAATGCGAAGTCCCCTGGCCCGGGACGGGCACCGTCGGTGGAATCAATATTGACACTTAGGGCCGACAATGAACTATAAAGGTGTAATTCCATAGGAAATAAAATTGCAAGTGTGGTTGCCGTGAAGCAGGGAAATGAATTCCGTCTTACCATAGGCCTAGGCTGTATTATATTATATAAAGGCTGAAGCATGACCAAAGCTAACTTTCTGTTGTGCAGCCGTCCAATCCGCGGATAACATTATAGCCTAGGCCTATAAATCAGACATTTTACAAAACACAGGTTCACTTTGCTGCATGGGGGGTAAAAACTCTCGGTCCGAATACAATAGTGTGTGTGTTATATGGAAACCAAACCAGACTAGAAAGGTGCAATTCTGGGAAATTGCAAGTGTGATTGCCTAATATAGGCCTATAGCCTATATTATTATGATATAATTTAGCGATATCACGTGAAGCTTGACCAATCCTCAAGCTTGTAGGCCTACCACTCCTCCATTGAACTCAATGGACTTTGGGGGTTTAAGGTTATAAATAAATAGCTGGACAATAGTCTGTCTGGTTGTCTGGTAGGCAACCACACTAATGAAATCCTTCCTCCCTGAAATCACGATATATTCTGTTATTTATCAAAAACTCTGATTAGGCTATATGGCTGATTAATTCAATTGAATTCCAAGTCACTGGAAATAAATGGCCTAAAACTTGACAGGTCAGGCAGACGACGCGAGTCACTTGGTAAATGTGACCATTCATCACTGCTGACTGACTGTCGTTGTCGTTGCCTACTGGGATAATGTCATGTACAGTAAACCAATAGACCTATATAACTGTCACTAAAGCGTTAGTGGCTTTAGCCTATACTGCTCGAGTGGAGCCCTGCCCTCCAACCACTAGAGGATAGTGTTGACTGTCATAAGAGATGGCTTTTTATTATTATCATGTAAAAAATGATCGATCAGCTGCTGTCAAATTAAGAATGATTTGAAAAACAAACAGCAACAAGCAATAGCCTACATGGAGCATCAAAAAGTAACTCATCGCACAAGTGGATTTAATTTGGCCCAAACTGATTTATTTTAACATTTCTTTTGACTTAAAATGTATAAATAAATAAAATAAAATGAAGGATAGAGCTTTTTCACCAACGTATCTCGCCCTATAACCTAAACCTGTTACTGCCTGAGTGGAGAACCACTCAACAACCTTTTCCAGTTGCTGGATAAAAGTTATCGATTATTTGATCAGTCGCTTTGCGCTTGTATAGCCATGCCGCCCGTTATCACTGGCATGGCGAGTAATTCAATATAAAACAGCATGTATTTGCACCTTTTAGGGGTCATCCAAATTAATTATTTCCGTCTAGAGGCTATGTTTATCCAAAATAGGCCAACAGGAAGTTTGCTTATTTTTTTCTATAATGATCCATTCTGAGTGTCTTCTGAGATTATAGGCCTAAGGGACCCCTATTTAAACAAGCCTATAAGCTTTCTTGTAGTCTTTATCCTTTAGTGTAGCCTATTGTCAGTTAACTACTGTCCTGTACCTTTTCCTATATGCAAACTTCTAATAAAGTTCAATCAATCAATCAATCAATCAATCAATCAATCAATCCAATATATATAGCCTGTCCCAACCCTGTATTATATGAACATAATGTGGCAACAGCCTCCAAAAGTTTTCAGCTACTAACTAAACAGAATAAAAAATAAATAAAAAAGTATAGGCAAATTTGAGTCGGTTAAAATAGCTGGCTTATTTCCAAATTTGAGATATTTATTCCACTTCATAGTTTAAATGCGCCAGTGTGCCATCATGCATGCCTCTTGCGCTTGAGTTAATTAAATATATAAAGTCTAATACCATTACATCCGGACATGAAAATATTGTTGTGTAGCCTAACACGTGAAAAGGCTGCTTTAAGGCTGTGGCTTCCGACTCGTGTTGTGTGTTTATATTGCTTTAAACTACATTTATCATGGAGTATAAACGATGTCGCTTGCTGAAAAGAGCAGATCTGCAAGCTGGCAGCGCGGATGTCAGCCTCTAGATCCGTTCTTTTCGGCAAGCGACACCAGACAGTGGTGTAAAAAGTAGGCTACTAAAGGCTACTAAAATGTTTGTATAGCCTAGTATCAATACTGCAATGTAGAAATAGGCCTACTCTGTTACAAGTAGCCAATACTTTCTGGATTTACTTGAGTAAAATAGGCAGCCTAAAAGCATTGGCGTCAAAATGGACTTAAAGGGGAAGACCACCCATTTTCAATATTGAAATATGTCATTAATACCTTAGAGTAGTTGTGTGGAAATTTCCCCCTCTTCTGTGTTGCCTAGAACTGGAGGATTGATTTTGGGGGTTTGTATTGTAAAGTACAATGTGTGATGTCATCAAGTTGTAATTTGCAATACAAACACCAAAATCAATCCTCCAGTTCTAGGCAACACAAAAGAGGGGGAACTATTTTTTTATTTCCACACAACCCCTCTAAGGTATATTAATGACATAGTTCAATATTGAAAATGGGTGGTCTTCCCCTTTAAAGTAGGCTACAGCCTACCAAAAGTAGAAAGTAGCTAGGCCTATAGGTACTGGCAAGATTTCAAATGAAATGTAGGCTACAAATCTTTTGAAAATAGCAGACCTAGAAGCTCACAATGCATCGTGAAGCATTGTGAGCTTGTAGATTGTCTATTTAATTTCAAATTGCCGTATGTAGGGCAGTTATTTTGAGGTTTTGTAATAGACTCTGCCTAATGATACAAAGTAATGGAGTAGTGGAGTAGGCTAAAAGTTCAATATTTGGATCCGAGATGTACTGGAGTAGAAGTAAAAGTACTGGAAATTAGAAGTACTCAAGTAAGGCACAAATAAATATCTCAAGTACAGTACTTAAGTAAATGTACTTAGATACTTTACACCACTGTAAACGAGGCTTTGGAGCGTAGAGAGAGGGGTGGTGGGTGGGGACTGCACTCCAGCATTCTATTTATAATTGGCCGAACAAAATTTTGCAACTGCAACTGAAAGGTCAATGAAGGAGTTGGCTTGGAAATATGTGCAGATCTGTGGACATGCGCAGACGGGAGATGCCATATTGGAAGGAGGATTTGTGTGTGTATGTGTGAGTGAGTGTGTGTGTGTGTATATGTGTGTGTGCGTGTGTATGTGTGAGTGTGTGAGTGAGTGTGTGTGTAAGCGTAGTGCAGCAGCAGCTGAAAGACGTCGCTCCGCCGGATCGAGGCTGCTACACACTGTGGCGAACGGAGGAAGGGGAAAAAACACGCGAAAAAACTTCACCAAGGTAGGACAGGTGACAGGATCGTGTCTCTTTGCGCGTCGGCGTGCGGTCCGGACCCGATCACGCCGTTGCGAGGCGAGATCGGGCACCGAGAGAGTTTTTTCCCCCCGCAGTTCAAGTGCTCTTCTCCGAGCGAGGCTGGTTTCTGTAGAAACAGAAACAGTCTCCCTCGGAGAGAGAGAGAGAGAGAGACAGAGCGATCACACAGACCAGCCAACTTGTTTCAAAGTGTTTTAATTATAGCTCTCCTCCGCGATCGGAACACTGACTCGTGGCACTTTCGATAACGTTGTTTGCTGTGTTTGCGTTCTTCGTTGCTGCGTGTCGTATAATTAATTAAGTTGGGAAACTTTAAAATAGGCATCTTTTTTTCTGCATTGATCATTGATCACCACCCAGCCAAACAGGTCAATTTAGGCCTATAACCGAAATATCATTCCAACACGTTTGGTTTGAAGTGTGTGTGGCCACAATTTGAGTTGATGTCCCAACAAAGTTGTTGTTTTTGTAATTCGATTATAATTAACTCGTTGTCGTCACGCGTGAAGGTGAGTCATTTGTGTTTCGTGCGTAAAAGGCATCGGAAAACACCGGACATTGCCCAAAATGTCAAAAAAAAAAAACACTTTCAACATGGCGGGGTATGGGTGAAAAACTGCAACACCAAATCTTTGAAGAAGGAAAAAATAAAACGACGCGACATGGCGAGCCGGGCTCTGTTTCTTTTGATGCTCACACACGAGCTGTAATGAATTAAATCTAAAGTGTGCGTTCGGCGACTCCGTGGGAGTTTTTTTCCGTTGCAATTTTGAGTGTGCAAAGTACATGAGCGGAGTGCCAAACACACATGACACACACAGCCCACTGCATGGAGAGCATGGGAAACACCCCTGTGTGTGTTCTGTGCTCTAACATTTCCTCTTTCACTTTGATCACAATCCATATTGATCACAGTCTTCTATTGCTGAGCTGTAAACAGTAGCCTATAGCCTATTTGTGTCGGAGATATCTGAATATATTTTCAACTGACCCGAAATTACATTGAATCCAACGGGTTTATTTCTTGTTCACCTTCTGTGTGCGATATGTGTTGATCGCGCAGTAGGCTATAGCCTGTCATGAGCAAATGTTTCCAGTTCATTGTTTGAGTGTTAGGTTGGCTATAATATGGCAACTGTAGAACGATCAAGTTGATAATTAGGTTAAAACGGCGCATATCTGTTTAATCATTTATTTTGTGTCTGGTCAATCCTGGGTTTAGCTTGCCTTTTGCGTCATCCCCGTGGAGTCCCTCCTCATCGAGATTAAATTCGTCACCATAATGAACTGAAACAATAAAGCCATGTTACGGGATGATCGCCAGACAGCTTTCATCTGCAATGAATACATCGTGCGTAGGCTATATAGGATATATGGAATTCGTGTTGCTGCCCCCCCCCCTCCCTCCCAAAAAAGCTCAATTTATTTCCATGGTGTCTGTGAAGGGGCTGGTTGTGGTTATGAATAGGTTAATATAAAAGCCGTCCCTTTTTTGGGGAAAATTGATAACGTGGTCTTTGTGGTGGGATATATTATTTAGATATCCCGAATTTCCTCATGCCATGGACCTACTGATGAATAGGTAGCCTCATGCTCTGTCTGTTGAGCAATATTGATGATTTCACCCATTGGCTGTTTGTTGCCTTTGTTATCGTTTCGTAAAAAAAGAGAAAAGAAGAAAAAAAACACAGTCACTATCTTTAGTCAATTTTCCTTTAAAAAAAGGCAACAACATATTAAGTAGCCTATATTTCATATGACAATTAAGTCAAGCTCACGTGGCTGCCCCAGAAGCCTTTTGCCAAACTCCTAACACACTATTGGGTCACATGAACTGCTGCACATCATCTTCAATTCTGACCCAACTGAAGGCAAACAAAACCGTTTTCACAGCAACAATGGAACGTTGTCACACTCATGCCCTCCTAATAACAACTTGTTCCGACATTTATGCTTAAATAAAGGTTTTGGGCTGAGTGAGGGAGATGCCCTGGGCTGCTTGCTCTTCCATTTCATTGTTTTCCCCCATGGCCTTTAACTCTGTGTATTATTGGCTGCCTGGGGCGGTTTCTGTTCCTCTTCACTCCTTTATTCTGGTCAACTGATCTCAGTGACTTTCAGAAATTCTTACACGTGGGTAATGGACTGACAGGCTTCATTGGAGAGGACATAAACATGACTTAATCAAGAAAACAGTAATTAAGATGAAGAAATAGTAGTCAAATTGTCACATCTCCTGTTACCTAATAGGAGAACTAGGCTAACCCCTCGGATGGGTCCCAAAAGACAATCACATAATAGGAGGTATTGCAATAAATCCCAACTCGACACAATTGTCGCTAATCTCTTAATGCCTCCAATTAAATCTTTAGTTTGGCAGAGTAAAGGCAGGAGGATTGCCCAGCAGCACCCTATGAGGGGCTAATCAATAAATAAAAACTCAGCTTTCCTCTCAATCTGGATAGAAATGACCCGTGTTTGAGATTATCTCTCCCAGACCAGTTAATCCCTGGTGCTCAATCTGGGCTGCACTCTGGGATGCTCTATTGTCCAACAGGCTTCATTCAATTTATCACTGATGGTGGATGAAAAAAGAAAATCCCATTCAATACAGTTAACATTTTCTGAGGGACAAAGTGAATCGACCTCATTCTCAGACTGATGCCCTCAGAATTTATAAATACTGTCATTTCTGTATATTGGCTTCTTTTTTTGTAAATGTGTTCAGCCTACTGTACGTTATGTATGAGCAAAAACATTGAAAATCACCAATAATGTCTGTTTGGAATGGTGACTCAACATTTATTGTTTGCGGGACAAGGTTAAAAATGAATGTTTTCAGGGTCTTTTTGGCTTTCGGGCTCTTCAATTTAATCACTTTTTTCCCCTTCTTACTGATCCCATAGTTTCCAGGTGGTCCCCTGTATAGCCCCATGATAACCTTCTATAGCAGTGGTTCTCAAATATGTTCAGGTCAAAAGATCCCCCAAATTTGTATTATGTGAAAAGATTTCGTGCCACAGAACCCCACAAGAGAAAACTTTTTAAGCAGATCTACAAGCTCAAAACGTGTGAGCTTTTGAATAGCAGAAATATTTAAACTGTTCCTCCTTTCGCTGGGGACCCCTGGAACCCCCTGAAACCCCCCTCAAGGAGCCCACTTTGAGAACCATTGTTCTACAGACAGGCTCTTCATGCTATTTACACAGGGCTTCACACCCATTTGATTTGACTGTCTTTTGATGAGCTTTAATGAGCTCAGTGTGGAGTGCTTAATCAAGGTCGCGCACCGGTGACAGCGCGTGTCAATGGGAAATGACGATTGTAGGACCATTTAGGCAAGAAGTACTGATAGGCACAGGGGGAGGAGGGCAGGGGAATGGCGTCATGTGAGTCAAATTAGCTCTGCTTGTTGTTTACGCAAGGGATGTGTGCCGGAATCACTGTGGGACAGAGGGGGTGGACACGCTCGGGAGATTGAAGAGTGTAGCTATATACGCGGCTAAGAGACGCTTTGAAGGCATGAGTCAGGGATGTGATTAACTGTACTTTACATTTATTTTGTCAACATGTCTTTGTTTGCATTTTCCCTCTTAATATTTTACCCACACAGTAAAATCCTCAGTGTTAGTTTACCCATTTGTAACTCCTAGTGTGCATTGCAAATGAGGTTACATTTGTGCAGTGTCAGAGTTACATCAACACTTTGGACATTGCAGTGTAGATGTAACACCTAGTGTGGAAAGGAGGTTACATTTTGCATTGTCAGAGTTACACAGTACACTTCTACCATTTTGGCTCATTTGTAAACCTCATCAATGGCAGTCACACATCCAATGAATATTTCAGGTGATCCCTGCCCTGTAACTTTTGGCTACTATTTGCATTTAGAAGTTGAACTTGATATCTTCATGTGAAACAAACCTTTCTTGCTTTGGCTTGATGTAATGATCGCCATGATGAGTCTGACCCATTGGTTTACCTCAGTCAGTGTTAATTGCCAGGTTGATGAACGTAGGCACGAGTGTGTGAGAGTGAATGACTCATGGTGGAGCCTGCCCGTAAGGCTAATAGAACCCAGGGAAAACAGAAAGGGGGATGACAAACAAGGTCTTTAGTTTCCAAGATGTTGATCATTCTGTATTGTTGGCTGCTGCAGTCCAATAATCAATTGGCAATCTTTGTAATAAGCCAGCAATTGGATGAATATGTTGGCGTACATCTTCAGCCTTTGAAGTACGGTAGTCACCTTTCAGTGCACTGTATTTTGTGCCATCATTTCTCGTCCTCTTAGAAAGCACATTTTTAAATGTACTTTGACAGTAATTGCAGCATTATTACACCAGCCAGCAGCAGATTGCTGCCATGTGTTGTGTTGCTTTCGATAGTTATGATGGGTTTTATGAATGTTATTATCAACTATGGGCATTGTGCCTGTGTTTTTGTTTTGTAATTTATCTGTGGTATCTTTTCAAAGCGGAGTAATTTGTCAGGCTGTAGTCTCGCTTGTGCTATTCCTGTTTTTCTACTTTACTCCGATTGGTTATCTTGTGGAGTTCTGCTGAGGCATGCAAATGCAGCCAGCAGGCAGATGATATGCACACAGAGATATTACACTTACTCAAGAAACAAGAGTCAAATTACAATGAAACAGAATAGACTAAGCTTTTCCCGAATGCTGAGATTTGGACCGAATATTAAATATCGTTTGGCAGACGTGAAAGGTGACATTGATTTCAACCGCTTTAAAATGATCGCTTTTCTCTCTCTTTTTCGCCAAAGCATCGAGTGGTGGAGATGCAGTGACGGAGAACTGACTTAACAACTCTCAAAAGTGCAAAGGGAAGTGAAGGCTCAGGATGGCTCAGTCTGGCACTCAGGGGCGACCGTTGGTCCTCACTGCAGGGAAATCCCTCTGCTCCACCAATGGTAAGGAGGAAGAGGTGCACACAGGTGAGGAACATTATCTGCCTTGTAGTACTTGTAGGACTGTGCGTGTGCATGTGTGCACAGTGGCGTGAGTTCAGAAAAAGCTAAGGTATGGCAACATGACTGGTGTCTTGCACACGCGCCTTTGCGCGCGTGCAAGACACCAGTCATGTTGCCATACCTTAGCAACAGGCATGATGCATTCATTTTAAGAAGTACATTCTATTTTTACCCCGTTTCTATGGTTTCTTGCCTGGAACGGTTGTTCAAGTGCAGCTAAACTTGGCATGTTAGTAAACGTGCCACAATTAACAATAATGCATTGCACCTGTGCAGCTGACCTGCGGAACCTGGGAATATACCATTTTGTCAAAAAGGGGAGAATACAAGTGTGGAGAATATAATTATATATATACCTTGTTAAAGTGACCATTTTGTTACATTTTGCATTTGTAGTTATTTTACTGTAATTTAACAACATAATAACCAGAACAGATAGACAAAGAGACATTCATGGATTTTTATTTAAAAGTAATTTTATTTTCCCCCTTGGACCCAGGGTATGGTAGCTGCATACCCCTGCCATACCCAATTGACGCCCCTGTGTGTGTGTGTGTGTGTGTGTGTGTGTGTGTGTGTGTGTGTGTGTGTGTGTGTGTGTGTGTGTGTGTGTGTGTGTGTGTGTGTGTGTGTGTGTGTGTGTGTGTGTGTGTGTGTGTGTGTGTGTGTGTGTGTGTGTGTGTGTGTGTTCCATATCAGATGAATATGTTGGTAGAAGACGAGTCACAGATTAAATTCGGAATGGGTTTCTTAGGGCTGACAACGGAGGGAAGAAAATGTACAAACATGGTTTCCATTTACTGGAACTGACTCACTAAAACATTTATTGTCAATGCTTTTCATTCATTCATACTTTGCCTGTGTGTAACACTGCTGCTCCCACCAGTGAGATGAAGGGCTAAAACTCAAATCTAGTATTGATTCAATCAAGAGTTCCTCTCCTCTCCCCTCACTGAGTCCCCAGCATGGATCAGCCTCAAAGCATGTGCACATTCGCAAGCTCGCTCGCTCACGCACGGCGCACGCACGCACGCATGCACGCACGCACGCACGCACGCACGCACACGCGCGCGTGCGCACGCACGCACATGAGAGCGGAAGGCTGACACATTATACCTCCAAAGCCTTAGTCTCTCCAGCGCAAAGTGAGCAATTCTCACCTTCATGAGAGACATTAGTGTCATTGTAAAACAGACTGCTTAGAACCAGGCTTCTTGGATTACTGGAGCAACACGCACGCACGCACACATGCACACACATGCACACAAACACATGCACACACGCACTCGCCACCCCTGCCATCAATCAAACATGTTCCGAGAATAATTTACATGACTTTAAGGCTATGGTTGTATATATTGAGAGAGATACCATTTTTTTTCTTCTATTTGAAACCTTTTAAAGTCTTTTTAAAATCTTTTAAAAATGTTACAAAAATGATTTAAAATGGAACTCGTATGTAATGTCGTCAATAAGGTGCAGAGTCCATGGAAGAAGAGGCAGAGTTTAACTGGGAGGAGTACATGGAGGAGAGCGGAGCTAGTCCCGCCCCGCACACCGCCTTCAAACATGTGAGTGACTGCCTTAGATTAGTGGTTCTCAACCTGTGGGTCGGGACAAGTGACAATTAAGGACTTTTTAATACCTCTAAAATGACAAATTAAACATTGGCCAAATTGTCAAATATTAGAATTTTTGCGAGGCGTTGTGAGCATGTAGATCTGCTATTATCACAATAGAACCATGTTATAAAAAATGTAATGCCTCAACTCTTAGTGCTTGTCAGGGTGGGGTGGGGGGGGGGGGTTCCCAGTTAAATTATGATTATTTTGGGGGTCGCATCCTGAAAAGGTTAAGAACCTCTTCATATCAGGGTCCATTATTTATTTTGCATTTTAGCCACCGACCACCATTTGATGAGATTTATCTTCTAATACAAAAAAATAAAAATAAACATAGAATATTTTGTTATCTTGGATAAGATTTTGTCCACAATTCCATTCGGTTTTGATGTGGTGCCATAGGACTGATAACAGTATAACAGTTCTTCTACATTCTCTAATTGTGTAGACTTCCTGTAAATTAAGTAATGCAGACGTTAAACAATAGTTTAACTCTTGAGAGTGTCAAATGAAACCCATTTGGTTTCATTTTATGCTCGCAATAGTTAAAGATCTATACGGGTCCATTTGGTTGCCAGCTCTCCATCATTTAGCTGGCGACCACCTGGAACCCCCTCAAGGACCACTGGTGGTCCCCGGACCACTGGCTGAAAACCCATTGCGTTAGATCTTCACCTCAAACTGAGATCCAATCCTTTAAACACCACATGGAAGATAAGTGGTACATCTAGAAATCCCTTAACAATGTGTTTGTGAAACGGCGGCCCTGACGGTCCTTTTCCCAATGCCATTGATTCAAGCCTTCTCATTGGCTTAGCGACTTATTATGATTCACCTGTTGTTAGATTGCCTCCGCTGCCGCGCACAAACGGGGAAATGCTGTGTCGAATGACGCACGGGGCACAAACGGCATTAAAATACCCGCAGATGAAATCATGCTTCCTTATTGTTTTGCTTTCTTTATTTCTCCGCAAGTATTAGGTTACATCCAGTGGCATCATGTACATGTAATAGATTGAAGAGTGTAAAAAAAAATTGGTCTCAGTATGTCCTTGTGGTTCCTGTGCTAAAGACAAAATCAAACCTCGGTTCGAAGGTTTGATTTTGAGCAGCTGTACCCTATGTGAGTGAGTGAGTGAGTAACCTGTGCCTGTGAGTGAGTGGTGAGTGTGCCTGGCCTGCACAAAACAGCGCCCCTCCTTTAACTAGTGTGTTGTGTGTGGCACTCAAGGTATTGCCAGGCTACGGACATGGCCAGTCAGCCACCCAGCCAGCCACCCACCCAGCCAGCCACCCACCCACATACCCATGGACATACCTGTCTATTGGGAGCGCTTTCACCGCTCCAAAAACAACAGGCCCGCCGCGCGCGATCGTGGCACGCAAAAGATCTCCAGATCTCCAGCTTGCAGACACATTTTTAACATTTAACGAAGTCCTCTGAAGTGTCAGCAGGCATTTTATCAAATTTAGCCTGATGTGATTGTGAATGACTCTATTACCAAACACCGTAGCTGGGGGCCGTTGAATCCATTATCACGTTACATCACAGGAATCAGCCAGATGGGCGCGCATTGGTCGACCCCGGAGGTGAGGTCTTTTATCTACCTCGGCTGAGGACTGTGTTTGACGGAGTCCTGGGGGCGTGGCTGTCTGCCCCTATGAAGCTCACACAGGCAGCGTTGCCGCTCTGGGCTCGCTGGGGTCGGATGTGCTAGTCATTCACAGAGGATGTGAGTGCATCTTTCAGTGGCTTGCATCAGTTCGACTGCGATAATATAACAAGGGGGGAGATTAGAATTATGTGTATAGGAACACTCACATTCATGTCGGACAAACCGGGTACTTGGCCGTCTGAATGCTGGAGTTCTCCCGGGGCAGCTAAATTGCTTTGTTGGTACAGTAAGTGGATTGACTTACTGGGAAAAGACCATGAATTCCCCAGAAAAACTGCGATGGGCTTTCCCATGTCTCTCTCTCTCTCTCTCTCTCTCTCTCTCTCTCTCTCTCTCTCATACTCTCTCATACTCTCTCTCGCCAGGACAAATTGAAACAACGATTTCTCTTGGGCCACACACACATGCACCCAACACACACACACACACACACACACACACACACAAACACACACACACACACACACACACACACACACACAAATACCACACACACGTACAGTACACACAGTGTGTGCTGCCAAGGGTGCCTGTGGCTCTCTTACATAAGCTGGCCAGAGTGATACAGCACATTTGCATTGTTGTAGCAGGAAGTCATGAGGCCATTTGTATTGTGTTTATTCCTAAGATGTTGGCTTTTTCCAATCACAGCTGTGTGTGTGTGTGCGTGCGTGCGTGCGTGCGTGCGTGTGTGTGTGTGTGTGTATGTGTGCGCGCGCGTGTGTGTGTACGTGCGCGTGCGTGTGTGTACGTGCGCGTGCGTTGTGTGGGAGTGTGTGGGAGTGTGTGTACATGTGCGTGGGAGTGTGCATGTGTCGAGCATGAACATCCTGCCAAGCTTTATGCAATGAGTTTGAGAACAGCGTGGCAGCCTGTGGCGATGGTTGAAACACATTAGACTCCACCATATTCTCCATTTCCTGGTTTTATCAAGAAACAGCCCTCCTCCTCCTCTCCTCCTCCTTCACCACCGCCACCACACTCCCTCTCTCACTTTCTGTTCAAGGCTAAATTGTAAAAGGGCTTGTGTGTTGTGCAGTGTTTTTATTCCCCCCTTCCGTAAGCTTAACCCGCCCCACCACCATTTTACATTCTTTCTATCTGTTCGAGAACAAAATCTCAGCTATACATGAAGCCAACCTATCTTGTTCACTTCGACACACATGAGACTCTCTTCGCGTTTCCATCTGAGCCCTCGCTTGTACACAGCTGTATTTCCCAAACATATAGGGCTGTGGAGTTGAAAAAGGTTTGGGAAACCATATGGCAGGGGTCTTCAACAGGGGGTGCGGGACCCCTAGGGGGTCCTCAGAGTTACTACAGGGGGGGGCGCCACATGTGTGATAGAAATATTTGTTCTCTTTTATTTTTATTTTATAGAAACCACTTGAACCCTAGCGTCCATATTCCGAGAACTTTTGCCAAAACTGCAAGGCGTTGTGAGCTTGTAGATTATTTTTGGCAAAGAGGTTTGGTGTAGAGGGGAAAAAGAGCAGACTAAGTACAGAGTGAAAGGTCAAGCTAATTAAGTAGTGACTGTTGTGCTGTCAAACAATGAAACTATATGGAATCTTTGAAAAGTTTGTGGGGGTCCCTGCTTCATCTCTCTCTCAACTAAGGGGTCCTTGGCTTAAAAACGTTGAAGACCCCTGCCATATGGTATAGAGCAGTGGTTCCCAAAAAGAGAAATTAGACATTTGCCCGGGGACCCAAAGTAGTGAAAATAGAAGATCTACAAGCTGACAACGCGGCACGTTCTGTGAGCTTGTAGATTGGCTATTTTCACTAGTTTGTGTTCTAATTTATGGCATGTCTTGGACCTTTCTCTTATTTATTCATGAAATGACTTAGAAAAATCTTTGAATTCGCTTTATAATTCTTGAAGAATGTTGCTTTTTTTGGGATGTTTTTGGAAAGGTTTTGAAATAAATAACTCTAAACAAAATGCAGGAAACAAGAAATGTAAGGGACCCATAAAAAAAACTTGTCCGCGACCAACAAATGGGTCCCGACCCAGTTTTTGGGAAACTGACGTCAAAGCCATGTTCCCTAGGACCCCAATTGAAATAAGCCCTAAAGCTTTCTTGTGGTGTTTATCCTTTTAGTTGACCTTGTACCAGTGAACTCTACTGTAACCTTTCCTATGCAAACCTCTAATTAAGTCTTCAAACAAACAATCAATCAATCAATCAATCAAACAATAACTAAACCAAGTCTTTTGCACTCCTGATTTACAACTCGGAGACAGGTGCGTTGGTGGAGCAGACACTAACAAGTTAAAGGTATATTCAGTGATTGTATTTCATTCAAATAAAAATATAATTGGTACATTTTCCATTCATTCTCCTCAATAGAATGTGTGCTGACCATATAAGGACTTCCACCATGGCCCGTGTTACGAGCATAGCTAGATTCGGTTTTCAGAGGTGGCCAGCCAGTCCTCAACCAATCAGGGTAGAGTATGGCCGTAGGTATGTTATGATGTTTAGTTATGATGGTCAAAATAAAAGTTTTGAGAACCACAGTCGCTCTGAATCAAGAACGTCTGCTAAATTGTAAACTACTGAAGTCATAAAATGCCACAGTCTCGTAGTAAATCAGTATCATACATATCCTGAAGCTGGAGACACCTAGGCCTACCGATATTCAGTGATTGGGTCTAATGATCAAAACGTTATAATGGTGTATAAAATCTACAAAAAACTAAACATTTCCATGCTGTAAGGCCAGTAAGGGACAAGATGACCACCGGCCACTTTCATTAATACTGAATACACCTTTAAAGAGACGAACCCGCACACCGTCTTCTCTTGCTCAATATTACGTTTAAAGGACCAACTTTCTTTTATCATAAAAGGCAATGTTTCGGTCAGGAGGAAGGTCTTTGACCGAAACATTGCCTTTATGCAATAAAGGTAATGATAAAAACATTGTTCTTTATTGAGCAAGTGAAGATGATGTGTTAAATGCGTTCCTAAAGAAATATACAAAATGAATTAAGACAAATGTATCTACCTTGGCGAGGCGGGGCTTTTCAGGTATTTGGAGTATTTCCAATTTTCAGTACTTTTTACTTCTACTCCACTACATCTCAGAGGCAAATATTGTACTTTTACTCCACTACTGTTATTTGAAAACTTGTAGTTACTACTTTTTAGATTTTGATTATTATTACAAAATATACATTACGCATTTCAGCCCTATATCCATTTTGTCCATTTGAAAATAGCCGATCTACAAGCTCACAATGCACCGCGATAGCCTCGTAAACCAGGCTCCTCCTGCCTTCATTCGAATGGTAGGAGTCAGTTTATGAGGCTAGCACAGCATTGTGAACTTGTAGATCTGCTATTTTCACATATTAACATTTGAAAACTTGTGAAATGGGACATTCTGCATAGTGAGTACATTTGTTACTTTACATTTTGATGCCAATACCTTTGTACTTTTACTCAAGTAAATTTTGAATTCCGGACTTGTACTACTTGTAGGGCTGTCCCCAACTAAAGATTTATATAGTCGAATCTGATTGGCCGAATATTGCCAATAGTTGACTATTAGTCGACTATAGGCAATATTACTAATAATAATAATCTTCTTTTAAGGGCTAGTGAAAGTTACATGTATGGTTTGTGAAAGCATGTTTATTGTTGTTGCACAGATTTTAAGCACTTTTTACATGAAAAGTGTGTATTAGATTAATAGGATGAAATCATGATATATATCCTATTTTTTCCTATTTTCCCTAACAAATTAGGCCAATCTCTCAGTTGAATCATGCAAATAAAGGCAAAAAACATTATTCGACTAAGAGGGTGAGGCAGAGGGGAGGGGAGGGGAGGGGGGTGGAGGGGTCGCGACCGCGTATTTCCCGGTGAACCTGTGCGCAAAGGTGGGGGCCGATGGGCAAGGAGGGTTGCGAGCTTACGAGAAACAACTAAAATAAGACCTTAAAACCTGGCGAAAACAGTTGCGTGCATTAGCAGAAGATGACGATAAAGGAAATCATTAAATTAATACATTAAGTTAACTTCTGAAGGCTTCTAAGCCTACACTATAGCCTACAAAAAACTAGTGGAACCGCGATCTTGCCACACGTGATTGTGGTTGTAAAGAATAACACAGACAAAAGACAATATAAATCCTTCGTCTAGTTATGGGAAGAAAAGGTTATCATGGCCCCAAATAACTTTTAAATATCTTGGCGACGAGTCTCTAACTAAATCGGCAAGAGTGCCTCTCATTCTCAATACATAAAGGCTAAGCTACAGTATATAACCTCTCCATCATCAGCAATAGTCAGTGGTGCGTGTTCCCCACACTCCCAAGCCCCCACCGTTAAGCTTAGGTTCACCGGGAAATATGCAGTCACGGAGGGGTCCCCCCACCCTAACTCTCTTCACCAAAAAATAGCAGATGAGAGCTTGTAGCTTGTAGTTCGGCTATTTTTGGTGAACCTTCCCCCCTTAAAGGGATATTCCACTTTCGAAATAACTTTTGGTCATTTTATCGTCTAATCAGGCTTTTGGGAACACCCTGAACAGTTTTTGAATTTCTTCATTCAGTATTTAGATATTTGATATTCATTTCCCCCCATTTCCCCCTTCCAGGACCTTCCTATACAAAAACCCATTATAACTTCAAATTCCATTTTAACCATGATAGATTCAATGAAAACAACTTTCCTTTTTTCTGGTGACTCCTTACACCCTCCGAATACGTGAGCAGGCCGTGTTTTTTCGATAAAATTTTTCATTGATTTCTATCAATTGTTTTGGGAAATGAAAATTATTAAATACAATAAAAGATTATAAAAAATAAATTAAAAAAGTTATCAAAAAAAACACAGCCTGCTCACGTATTCGGAGGGTGTCAGGAGTCACCAGAAAAAGGAAAGTTGTTTTCACTGAATCTATCATGGTTAAAATGGAGTTTGAAGTTATAATGGGTTTGTATAGGAAGGTCCTGGAAGTGGGAAAATGGGGGGAAATGAATATCAAATATCTAAATACTGAATGAAGAAATTCAAAAACTGTCCTGGGTGTTCCCAAAAGCCTGATTAGACGATACAATGACCAAAAGTTATTTTGAAAGTGAAATATCCCTTTAATAGGGATGCTGGGGTTAAAAAATGTGAGCACCTTTTCTACCACTGGCTTTTTCCAGAGCATTCCTAAACCTGCTGCTCTCTCATTGGCTCCCCGTGGCAGGTGGACATAGACTGTATAAAAGATATGGACAAAGCGAAGCCATTGGTTTCTATGCAGCGCAAATGACACAATATGGGTCCTTGGCATGGGTGTTGCCATCATAGATTGAAATGCAAACAGAGGAGGATATTGGCTGCCAACGGTCACGTGCAACCGCAGGGATACATGGGAGAATGGCATTTTTTAACTAGCGATAGGAACCATAAAGTATTCATGAAAATGTTAATTAAGGTTAGAACACGAAAGGGGAAAATGAATGGGATCCAATGGAGAACAATTCTTTTTGCAACCGGCCAGGGGGAAAACAGCGCAACTAGCGGCCAATCATAGGAAGTTTTAGTTCCGTATTGGGCTCATTTTAAATCGGCGGAACTCTCCCCTTGCAGGTGGAGCTCAGCCTGCAGAGCAGCTTCCAGCCCGGCATGAAGCTGGAGGTGGCCAACAAGAGCAGCCCAGACAGCTACTGGGTGGCCACCATCATCACCACCTGTGGCCAGCTGCTGCTGCTGCGCTTCTGCGGCTACGGCGAGGACCGCAAGGCCGACTTCTGGTGCGACGTCATGACCGCCGAGCTCCACCCCATTGGCTGGTGTGCCCAGAACAACAAGACCCTCATGCCACCCGAAGGTATGAACGAGAAGAGAACATTATGCGGCTACTAGGGCTGTCACGATTATGACATTTTACATGACGATTGATTTTCTCTCAAATAATTGCGATTAACGATTTGTGTTTTTTGTCATTGACAATTACATTTCTGTTTGGCTTAATTAGTCTTTGAAGTTGCACATGGCAGATATGACACATAACCTAAATATACAAAGAAATTACTCACATATTTGAAAACTGTATACTTAAAAAAGAACATTGATAGTGGAAATAGCCGATCTACAAGCTCACAGCGCGTCGCGATTGACACATTTTCAACATGGAAACGATTATGACGATTATGAAAAATAATCGCGATTATGTAAAATAATTGCGATTAGACGATTATGTAATAATTGTGACAGCTCTAGCGGCTACCAACACACATGAGCTCGGGGACAGACGTGAGCTTGCGCACACGCCCTCGCACACACACACACACACACACGCGCGCACGCATTAACGCAAACACATGCATATATTTTCCAAAGAGAGGCATTGTGTAAGCTGAGATACTAAGTGGAAAGACAGGTTGTTCACAAAGTACGTTGTCAAGCCGACGTAACTTTCAATCATCTTACTACACAGTACACACCCACGTACGCACCCACGTACGCACGCACGCACGCACGCACGCACGCACGCACGCACGCACGCACGCACGCACGCACGCACGCACGCACGCACGCACACACACACACACACACACACACACACACACACACACACACACACACACAGCACCCTGTTCAAAACCATGTACTCTCAGCTAGGCTAAACACAAGCACAATCACCCCTTCACCAGCGTAATCTAATGCAGTTTAGACTGCCACCACACCCCCGCCCAAAATAAATACATAAATAAAAACGTGCAAGGGAGGTGGAAAAGGCCATCCATTACTTTACCGGTGTCCCATTCTATACCTGCTGTTTCTCACGTCAAAGTAGCACTGTTGAAACAACAAAAACAAAGGATATTTCCACCTCCCACTCAAGATCAGTGGTTCTCAATCTTTTCAGGCCGTGACCCCCCAAAGTAATCGTATTTGAACTGGGGACCCCCCCAGCTCCCAAAATAATCATATTTGAACTGGGGTACCCCCAAAATAATCATATCTGAACTGGGGACCTCCCACCCTTACATTTAAAGCACTTGGAATGTAGTAGTTGAGGCATCACATTTAGTTTGTGCAGATCTACAAGCTCACAACGCTCCGCTTCGCGCCTAGATCACTGCTCTAGATCAGTGGTTCCCAATATTTTCTGGATCAGTGCCCACGTGAAAACCTCGAAAGCGATTCCGGCCCACCCAAACAAAGAAACACGGCATGATGCATTTAACTTGTGTTTATATAATCATAAAAGTGGGGTAGGGTAAGGGATGCTTTTTGGTTAGAACAATTTTTATTTTGTTAAAAGTTAAAGCTCTATATTCTGATTAGTAATTTCTATAAAGCGTCTGTTCAGTAACTCTCTCCAGGTCTTAGTTAAAAATTATAGTGTTCCAATCTAATCTGCTAATTTCTTTGCGTTATCACCTCCAATTTCACATGTATCCTTTTTTGAGTTCTCTCTCCTGATTGGATAACATTTGTATCCCGGCCTGAAAATAAAGGTTCTATTTAGAGCTGGAGAGATGAGACACACTGTTACTGAACAAATGCCCTATCTATAACAATGATTGCAATCAGAGTATAGAGCTATTTAACACACACTTTTTCAAGAAAATCACTTACATCACCTTTTAAAATCATCAGTGTTTTGGCCAATTATTTGGGGGGCCCCACTTGCAGTACCCTCGCGACCCACCAGTGGGCCCTGGCCCACAGGTTGGGAATCGCTGCTCTAGATAGATGACTCACCCGCCCTAGTTGTGTTCAGGCCATTTATTTCCCCGACACTTCCTTGCTGATGGATTGTATGTGCTGCGGTCGTCATGGAGACGACCTGGATATGTTTCCACCTGACACGGGTGTCCTCACCCTCGCACCCGCTCCATTTGTCCTTTTCACTCCACTTTGGGTCTTTACATCAACTTCCTCCTTTGCCTTTGTAACAGCTGCTGCAACCTCACCTATAACAAAAAGATATACTGACAACATCAATTCCTTCTAGGGCAGGGGTGGGCAACTTTGATGATGGCGAGGGCCACTATAGTTCCACCTTCACTCCAGAGGGCCACATTGCATATTATTGCTACGTCCTACTTTGCCATTCTAGTATCTCATACAAAAGAAGCAAAAATAGCAGATCTACAAGCTCAAAACGCATCGCATTGGAATGCGTTTTGAGCTTGTAGATCGGCTATTTTTGCTTCTTTTGAATTGGAATCCTGAATTATTTCTTGTTATTTTTTAAATTGGAATCCTGAAATGTAACATTTTAATTTAATTTCAAATGCATTTAGTTATATACTCATATATACTTTATGAATCTAAATACAAATGCATTGGACATAAAAAAATACATTTTAATACTACTATACTGGTCATTAAGCTACAAAGATAGACTGACGGAATTAAAGCAGGTCATGTTTAGAATGGTAACAGCTGAAATCAATAATATATCAGTATTGCGGTATTAACCTGCGGGCCACATTAAGTGAAGCATGTGGCCCCCGGGCCGCCAGTTGCCCATGTATGTTCTAGGGATTTATTTTTGTATATATATATGACTTCAACATCAATTCCTTCGAGGGTTTTATTTTTGTAATACCTTTCCCCCTTTTGGCTTATTTTATCACTGCATTTGTTATTACTACAGTATGCTAAATGACTAGACTAAACTAAGCTAAACCACTAAACTTTATTTACAAACCGCTGTGTCTGCAAACTGCTCTGTACCTCAATTAACGATTGTGTCCTGTCGAGTTCTGTAGCTATGTGTGTTGCTACAGTTGCGATCAATTATAAAAAACGATTGCAACTTTTGGTTTATCAATTAAAAAAAACAAGCTATCCATCTGTTACTGTGGTCAGGCAT
>NC_137830.1:45033987-45091487 GCF_963921795.1 Nannobrachium achirus
ACAGGAACCTCTTAAAGGAGTAGTTCACCCCCAAAATGACTTTTTTACTATTGATTACTCATGCCATGGAGACTTGAGTTCATTAATATTTTTGAGACAATAATTTGATAAAAATAAATGTACCCCCATTGTTTCCGGATGGGGACCCAAATGCATTTGGGTTCCTATCCGGAATCAATGGGGGTAAATTTGCTAAAATCAACTTTTTGTCTTAGCAATGTGACAAATACAAAAAAAATATTACTGAACTCTAGTCTATATGACATGAGTAATCAATAGAAAAAAAGTCCTTTTGGGGGTGAACTACTCCTTTAAACCCTAACCCTATGGTCCCTCAGGGCTTTATACAAGTGTCTTTTCTGTTTTCGCTCTGCATTAAATGTCTTCACTGAAAATAGCCTACAAGTAACCTTGTAGAATACCGGCGACCTTGAAACGGTCGGGTCCAGTCAAATCCACGATTCTGTCCCTATCGAACGGTACTGAGTGGGCTGGATCGGACTTCAAAACATTCGGCGCGTTTTAGCTGTCATTGCCTAACCAGTTAGTAGTTCTCCTAACTTAATATAAAAGTACCGAACGTTCTGCCGAAATAAAAAGTGTCCGACTAGGTTGTTGTACCGACTGTCCCGGTTACTACCTTGTAGATCTGCTATTTTCTGCTGGAGTTTTCCACAGAATATGGATACTCGTGTTTAAGTGGTGAAGCATACAGTGAGTTGTTTTTCGCAACATCTTTTTTTTCTTTTTTAATCAAAAAAACAATCTACAAGCTCACTCACTACCTATCTCGGTGCAATGCGTTGTGAGGTTTTAGATCATCTATTCGACATACAATGAGCTATTGTGACGTGGAAGACAAGCTTCTGCCTCTAAATGTGTACCACCTTAGGGATAGAGAGGAAAATAGATTATTATTCATATACACAAAGCGCTGTAATCTCACCGGGGGCAGTGGGGAGGAGAGCGGGGGAAAGGCGAGAAAATGAGCGTGAGAGAGACGGGGCGAGGGAGGTTGAAGTTCACAGTACTATACTTGATGCTTCTACTGCTGCCAGCTGCCATCATGCCATCCTCTGAATGGCTTCTGACTAATCTAAGCAGGATCTGTAAAAATAGTTTATTTGTGCGAGTCCGTAGTCAAAGAAAACATTGGCTGTTCATATTTTACCACCACAGGGAAGTGTCATCTCTCATATCCACATATTGATTTATTAGCTGGAAAATTCCACCGACTGCTCATTGGATTCAGACAGGACCCTGGAGTCCTGAAACACCAGGAAGACATATATTGATCAGGGAACAAGTCAATTATGTTTAATGTATAGATAGTTCCCTCTAGTAAATCAGAACGGAGCAAGCCCAAAAAAGAAAACCGAAGTTTTGCTTCTGTTTTAGGAATTTCCTAAATTTCCTAAATGATAGCAAAAGCCTCTGTGGAATGTCTATGCTTGTTTAATGTTCATGAATAATCAGATAGTTAAGTACAACATTTCAAAGTTATTCCAATACTGCGGTGTAAACCTTTCACTCGTCCAAGTAATTCCCAAGAGGTTTTCTTTATCTGGAAAGTGCTACGGTAGACTTGGAAGTATTTCACTCAAGAAATAACATTAGTTTGGGGACCTCTATCAGAATTGAAAGAGCCATAAGATTATGTCATTAATTATACTGCTGGCTGAATGAATGAATGAATTAAATTAGATACTCCATTTTCTACTGCTTACCCCAAGTTGGGTTCCGGTGGTAACAGCTACACTTTTAGACTCTAGACAATTTAACCAAAGAAAATATTGAAATAATAATATTATTAGTAACACAATAGTCAAAATAGATGTCACCTACTGTACACACATATGTGCTCTTTCTTCTCTGAGCCCCCCTAAATAATCAGCAAATGAAAATCCCTTGCATTCAAAATGCCATTTAATTTTCTCTGCATCTTTAAAACACATCCAGTATGCATTTTGACACATATTTATACCACTTTAGGCCTGGTCCCTATTTTAGGCATGTTATTATTGGCAAAAATGTTAAAAGGTGTTTGAAATGACAAGCTCAAAATGCTTATCTGCAATTGCTTTTACTAAATACATTTTTAAATGGGGCTTAATACTTAAACACAAATGATATAAAGGACAATAAACGCATAGTGGAACTCATTCTCGATTACATTGACATCCGTTCTTCCTCTATAATCCCCCCCCCCCCCCCCCCCCCCCCATTCCCCTCCGGTAACTGTCTGTAATCATGATTCACTTGGCACGGTTCCATTGCTGTGGAAGTACAGTACAGTATTTGGCAGCACGTTCGCAGTGTTTTTCTCGAGAAGATGCTGACTAGGACAACATGTTAGCTGCTGTCTCACCGCCTTCCAAGGAAGCGCCATGAGTCGGAGAGAAACAAAGCACACCAAGTGAATAGTGGTGCCAACACCATAGCAAATCAAAAAGCCACAATGGTGCGCCATGAATTATACAAGCACTGTTGCATTGTGGGAAGCGGGAACATGGGGGAACAGCGGAACACACAACAGACCTATCCTATTCAAACGAGCTGGACCCAAACTCAGGAGAAAGTGCTGCTGCGTTACATCTGCTATGTGTGTGTGTGTGTGTGTGTGTGTGTGTGTGTGTGTGTGTGTGTGTGTGTGTGTGTGTGTGTGTGTGTGTGTGTGTGTGTGTGTGTGTGTGTGTGTGTGTGTGTGTGTGTGTGTGTGTGTGTGTGTGTGTGTGTGTGTGTGTGTGTGTGTGTGTGTCGTAGGGCATTCACCAAATATTCGAATATTCGAATATCAAAGTCACTATTCGACGTTGTTCACCGAAGTCGAATATTCGCCTTTTTCTTTTCTTTTTTTTTCTCTTTAAAAAATATATAATTTATAAAGCTTGGCTTGATAGGAAGTCATAAGAATGAGTTGTCAATGGTAGGCCGTGACCACCCAAAATAAACATATTTTAACTGGGGACCCCCACCCTGACAAGCACTTGGAATTGTAGGTATTACATTTAATGTGACTCGGTTCCGCAGATAAATATTGTGAAAATAGCAGGGCGTTGTGAGCATGTAGATCGGCTATTTTCACAATGTTCGCCTCTTGCTTACTTAATATTTGACAGTTTGGCCAGTCCTGTCGAATATTCGACTATTCGAATACTTTGAGGTCGAATAATTCGAATACTAAAAATCACTATTCGTGAATGCCCTAGTGTGTCGGTGTGTGTCTGTGTCGGTGTGTGTGTGTGTCGGTGTGCGTGTGTCGGTGTGCGTGCCTGTGTGCATGCGTACGCGTGCATGCTTGTACTCGTATCGACAACACTTCCATTTGCAGAGCAATGTAGTATTGTGCAAAAACACAATTCATTCACCATGCTATATACCATCACCTCGCTGTACTTTATGCTTTGGCCCTTTCATTGCAATCAATGTTTATTCATTCATTTTGTGACTCCAAGAGTGCACAAATGCAACCAAATGGACCCGTAAGGGTCGGGATTTTACATTGTAGTGTTGTGCTGTGTCTTGCAGCTATTAAGGAGAAGCACAGCAACTGGACAGAGTTCCTCGTTCAGGACCTGACCGGCGCCAGGACAGCACCTGCCCACGTACTGGAAGGGGTGAGAATCGAGATGGTCCTTAAAAGCTGCAATCCGTAACTTATTTTAATGAATGTAACAATATTTTGAACACAGTTTAACTAGCACATATCGTCTAAAGCCCTTTGCACACAGACGCGTTTTTCTCGCACAGAAAAAAACGGACGATTCAATTTTTTTAAAGAAAACAATGATTCTCTATGACCTCGTGCACACCGGCTCCGAATTTGCCATGCGGCAGGTGGCTGCAGCTGTGCGTTTTTTTCACGATCAAACCCAGTTCGATTTGTGCATCTTGTTCACATGCGGTAAAAACTCATCGACTCCTTTTATGACTCCCTTTCGGATCCGCAGTGTGGATTCAGCACAGCCTTGCACACCAAATCCAATGCGTTTTATTCATGCAGCAAACGGAAAGAAACGCAACGTTCCTGTGTGCAAAGCCCTAAAGTTTCACGTTTGTATGATTTTTCGTATAAAGTAAAGCCCTGCTTCATCATCGCACAAAACTAGAAAATAGCAGATCTACAAGCACACAACGCCTCACACCGCGAGGCGTTTTGTGCTTGTAGATCAGCTAATTTTTCACTATTTTAAATCATTCTTAAAATGATGAATACAAAACGAACGGTTTTGGACATACAAGGTTTACACCCGACAACAGCGATATGCAGTGGTTGGAGGTGGTCTCCCTACTCTTCTACCCTGGTCGACTAACATACCGGAGGGTGCCTACTGGTTGACAAGTAGTACTGCCCAAAGCTCATGAGCGCAATAGCCCCAGCCCCCCCCCCCAGGCAAGCGGGATAGAGCATCGCAGTTGAAGCCCCACCCCGTCCTCACTCTGGTGTCGGAAGCGTTTTCCGCATTCATTTCTTCCATAGACATTTCATAAAGTATTTATTTGAACGTTTTTAAGCCTTGGACAAAGCAAAATATTCACATTTTTTTTAATGCAAAGATTAATTAGAAAGCTGAAAAAAGGGCAGGGTACAAGACTGTGTACATCATTATTTTTTAAAATTGCGGAAACTACACTCCCAGAATGCATTGCGAATGTTGTTGTTGTTTCCTGAAATAAAGCCCTTAAATCACGCTCAGTTTAGTTATCCAGGCCAGCATATGGCCTGAAATGTAGTGATTGTCATCTCTGTGGACGCTCTTATCGTCATCCTTAACATAGTGGATCATATTTGTAAAAGAAAGACGATCGCTGACGGAGTTCTGCTGACGTGCAATAATCCGCCGGGAAGACAGGGGGCAGTAGCTACTTCCGTGGTAACCGCAAGATACATGAAAGAAGAAGAAGCTAGACCAATCACAGACGTCGATTTCACCGGATGTACATGTTTAGCAGTATGGGAAATGCAGTTCTTCTCCGTGCGATCTTGATTAAAACGTGTTTTTACTAAAACTAGAGTGATTGCATACATACTCGGGGGTTCTACAGGAGCATATAGAACCATTTTACAACCACCAGCCTAGTGGTAAGTGTACATTGAATTGCTACGACTTTGTGGCTGATAATGAAAAACGCTATGGTGAAAATGAATGGGTTGTTTACTTCCGACACCGCACTGCGATGCTCTATTGCCTAGAAATTTTGGAAGACCCGATTTGAATCCCGAGTTGGACATGAACGTTCTGGATTGCAGCTTTAACACACATGATTCATTCAGATCGTCTTCAGGGCATTGATATATCCAGTTCCCTTTTTCTCTGAGGAGAAACCACCAGAGGTCTTTCCCCCCTCTCCTTCCTTGTAATCAATCATCTTTCTCTCCCTCCCTCCCCTATTTCTTTTTTTTTCATCTTTCTTTCTTTCTTTCTCTCTCTTCTACCATAATCTCTCTCCCTGTCCTCTAAATTTGTCCTCTCTGACAATCTCACCCTCCTCCCTTTCGTTCTCTCCGGCTTCTCTTGCGATTTCTATGCACTGACTTTTGTCTTTTTGCCTTAAAGTGTTAGTTCACCTATTTTTTACATAAAGCTGTGTGAAATACTTGCCATTAAAATAGTGGTTACAAATGTATTAATTCATTACCAGAGTCCCGTGGTCAGAGTTCTGGTCAGTTTTAGATGAATATAAAGTAGTTCCGGTGATTTGGCAGGGGCTCATGGCCCAATCATTAAAAATAGATTAATCCACAAAACTAGCGTCATTTGTATTGTTGACCTATTTCTACCAAATAGACCAACTTTCGTTCAACTTTGACCCCTCTGTCACATCGTACTATTTTTTGTGTCCAGTATCACTACGCCGCTGCAACGTATTTCCCCAAAACAAGGTGCTTTGCAGTCAGCTGATCAGAACGAAACCTCGCTCTATATGGTAGAAATAGGCCAACAATACAAATGACGCTAGTTTTGTGGATTAATCTATTTTCAATGATTGGGCCACGCCAAATGGCCCCCACCCCATTGGAACTACTTAATATTCATTAGAAACTGACCAGAACTCTGACCACGGGACTCTGGTAATCAATTAATACATTTTTAACCACTGTTTTAATGGCAATTAAATATTTCACACAGCTAACCCTAACCCTAACCCTATGTCAAAAATAGGTGAACTAACACTTTAACTAGTATATCATATCATATCGTCATTATCGGGTGGAAACTCCAAGTTTCAAATTTGTATGTTCTCTCGCAAAGTAAAGCCCTGCTTCATCGTACAAGGATGTTGCAAAAAAGTAGTGAAAACAGCAGATCTACAAGCACACAGTGTGCTTGTAGATTTTCACTAGTTTAAATCATTTTTAAAATGAAAAATGCTAAACGAACGGTTTTGGACATACAAGGTTTTCACCCAACAACGACGATATCATAGTATGCTTCTCCTGCAATGCTCACGCACCTTTATATCTTATCTCAGGTCAACCGTCATTTGTAAATGTATAGATAATTAGATTTGAGTTTTTCTTGTTTTCGATCTCCGTACCTTGCCCACCCTCTTCTTCTCCCCTTCTTTTTGGAAATGACGATACGATGGGAATTATACGTATATGTACGAAAAGGAATTTCACCAATTTTTTTATACTTCTGTAAACATGTGACAATAAAGCTGATTCTGATTCTTCTCTCTCAACCCCCCCCCCCCCCCCCTTCTCCCCTCCCCCCCTCCCCCCTCCCCCTCTCAGCTCCAGAGAGGTAGGAACACGGTGGACCTGATCGTGGGCGGGTCTCTCCTGGAGCTCCGCGACCTCTCGGACCCGGCGCTCTACTGGCCGGTCCGCGTCCTCCAGAACGTGGGCGGGAGGCTCCGCCTGCGCTACGTCGGCCTCGCGGACGATGACGGCGGCAGCGCCGGCGCCCAGGAGGACATCTGGTTGTTCTACCTGGACATCAGGCTCCGCCCACTGGGCTGGGCCCAGGAGAATCACCTCTCCGTGAAGCCGCCGACAGGTGAGGAGGCCCACCGCCACATGGGGGTGGACACTAGAGGGTGAGACGGGAGTGGATTCTCACTAGGGCATTCACCAAATATTCGAATATTCGAATATCAAAGTCACTATTCGATGTTGTTCACCGAAGTCGAATATTCGTTTTTTTTTTTTTTTTTACTCTTTAAAAAACATATAGTTCATAAGGCTTGGCTAGATAGGAAGTCATAAGAATGAGTTGTCAATGCCCCTGGTGGATGAATTTGTTAATGCTCTATACCAGGGGTTTTCAAACCTTTTTAGGCCGTGACCCCCAAAATAAACATATTTGAACTGGGGACCCCCACCCTGACAAGCACTTGGAATTGTAGGTATTACATTTAATGACTCGGTTCCACAGATAAATATTGTGAAAATAGCAGATCTACATGCTCACAATGCCGTGAGCATGTAGATCGGCTATTTTCACAATGTTCGCCTCTTGCTTACTTAATATTTGACAGTTTGGCCAGTCCTGTCGAATATTCGACTGTTCGAATACTTTGAGGTCGAATAATTCAAATACTAAAAATCACTATTCGTGAATGCCCTAATTCTCACCCGTTGATTGGTTAATGTATGTTTTGTAATAATAATTTAAATGTAAGCCATTTACCATGAGAGGGAGTGGGTTGTTGGAACTCATCGTTCTTCGGGAACTCATCGTTCTTCTTTCGATGCCCCGGGAGCATTTCCAAATCGTGGAGTCAACAGTCTGGCCACGCGAGACTACCTCTTCCCTGCTGATGCTCCTTAAACCTTTCTTTTCCTCCTGTTCCCCACTCCCCCTCCCTCCACTGTCCCCCCCACTGTTATCTGAGCACATTTGCTGTCTCGCTCCTGGTCTCTCTCTCTCCCTCTCATGGAGACCGTATGGACTAGAGGACACTCACAAGCCCTTCACTGAGCTCTCATACCCGCAGCACTCAGGACATCCAAGAGCTTCTCTCTATCTATCTATACATATCGTCACTGTCGGGCAGAAACCTCGTATCTCCAAGTTTCAAATGTGTAATTTCTTTTCGCGAAGTAAAGCCCTGCTTCATCATACAAGGCCGTTGCACAAAAGTAGTGAAAACAGCAGATCTACAAGCACACAACACCTCGCAGTGCGAGGCGTTGTGTACTTGTAGATCGGCTGTTTTCACTAGTTTAGTAAAAAAAAAATATATATTATAAAAACGAACGGTTTTGGATATACAAGGTTTCCACCCGACAACGACGATATACAGGATGCAGGGACTGAGGCTTTAAATATTAAATATGATGAAGAAGACAGAAGAGAGACACACACACACACACACACACACACACACACACACACACACACACACACACACACACACACACACACACACACACACACTCTGGTGGCTATAGAGTAGTGAAGTGTGATGTAATTTACACATCCTACCTGGTTCGCGGTTTTCTTCCCCCATCCTGAATTCCCATAGACCTTTTTCATATCGCGTCATATAAGAACTGTGTTCCAATTATAAACAAATGATCTCAGCGGTTTGACTCATATGGATATGAAGAATCAACTGATGGTGAAAAAACGCTAATGTTACTGTCGCCGAATTAGTTACATTTTCGCTAGAAACAGGCTTTATCACTTATGAGTGACTGACTATCATAAACCATACAGAGCCACCTCGCCGACAATATCGCAAAGACCGTTTGTTTATTTTTGGACCACAATGCTTATATGAGACAAATTAAGACCAGTAAGGCTCCCTAATCGGGAGATAAGCGACCGTAGGTCACTTATCTCCACAAATAGGGCAAAAATGTGTTTTGCCAAAATCTTCCTGATCCATGTTGATGACATGAATGTAGACATACTGTGTAGTGATTTTCGTGATTTTAGGGCAAAATCTGTAGGAGCAGTGTCCAAAAATGTGTTTTTAAAAATCGGCCTGGAGGTGGCGCTATATGGGAGAGATTCATGTTGATGGGATGAGTGTAGACATACTGTGTACCGATTTGCGTGATTTTAGGGCAAAAACTGTAGGAGCAGTGTCCAAAAATGTGTTTTGCAAGAATCGGCCTCATGGTGGCGCTAGAAGAGGGCCATGTGAGAAATGAGGGGTGGGGTCTCCGCGCCGGCAAGGCGGACGAATAGGTACCGGCCCCGACTGTCCCGGTCGCTCCTAGCCGGAGTTACGGCATTTTATGTGAGCTGCAGTGTAGGGGGTCCTCCACTGGGGGCGCCACCACTTTTGCATCCGTTCTGGAGCACCAGGAGTCGGTGGTCCCCGGGAATTCCCCGTGAGCAGCCCCGTTGGGGTGGTCATTTGGTCAGTTTAGCACATTTGGTCATTTTTTACATCTGGGGGTCCCCCAGGGACCTGGGGGTCCCTGGAGGTTGTAGTTTGGCAGGTAAGGAGTGTGTGTGCAAAATTTGGCATGGATCGGGGCAACGGTTGCGGAGATATGAGCAGGGCAAGAGTGTGACGTGTGAGGTGTGACAGACAGACTGACTGACTGACTGACTGACTGACTGACTGACTGACGGACTTACACTTTGTGCAGGGTTTGATAGTAAGAGACAAATTAAGATGACCCAATGTTATTCTCCATAGAGAATTACTTCCATGGAACCGGGGGATGAGCGAGTCACGTCATGACTTCACTGTTCTATTTCCAGTGATATTAGTTGGTAGTTTACAAAACGGGTTACTTAGAAGTACTGTATGTACGGGCCAGTGCTGTGAACAATGTGGCATGAGGCCTTTCTCTGAAACTGACAACAAATGAAACCCATGACTAATATTTGACAATCGCATTAGTGTGTGTGTGTGTGTGTGTGTGTGTGTGTGTGTGTGTGTGTGTGTGTGTGTGTGTGTGTGTGTGTGTGTGTGTGTGTGTGTGTGTGTGTGTGTGTGTGTGTGTGTGTGTGTGTGTGTGTGTGTGTGTGTGTGTGTGTGTGTGTGTGTGTGTGTGTGGTTCTTGGATGTTCAGTGTAGTCGGTTTCACTCTGACAGCGTGAGCTTCTGAAGACATGTTGACTCTTCTTCGTGCTCTCTCTATGCTCGCCCCTCAGAGCTGCGCTCACTGAAGAGCGCCCCCGAGTGGCAGCAGGCTCTGGAGACAGCACAGGATGAAGCACAGAAGAGTCCACTCCCACTAGAAGTATTCAAGGTGAGTGTCTCTCTCTCTCGCTCTCTCTCTCTCTGCTTTCTAATTGAGCTGTATGATACATACAGCTTAATTAGAGCTACAGTATATAACCTACCCAGCAGTGTTGTTTTTGACAGCTAATTTTGATTTCGTTTTTGTCATAATTTAGTCACCTGAAAAGTTTTAGTTTTAGTCTAATTTTAGTCGACTAAATATCATAAGATTTTAGGCAACTAAATCTACAGTTGATTTAGTTAACTAAAATGTATTTTCGCAGGCCTTGATGGTATCATAATGACTGATTTTATACTTGATTGCGTGCTGAAAATAGCGTCGAACTCTGCTATTTTCAGCACCTGAGAGCAACCAAACATAACATGACTCTCTTCTCCACCAGTCCCTCCCTAACATTTTAGTCTAGCTTTTATTTTTGTTGACGAAATTGTCAATATATTTAGTCTTAGTTTTAGTCATCATTGTTTAGTTTTTATTTCGTTTTTATTTAGTTTTCGTCAGTGAAAAAAAACAGTTGACAAACATTTTTCGTCATAGTTTTAGTCGACGAAATCAACACCGCTACCCAGTCAAATCTAAAGTGTTAATTTAACCCAGAAAGTGTAATAATAGACCTGTGATGAGGTTCCATTTCTCATTTAAATAAACACTATTTTACTGTTATGATCTATAAATATCCATTGTATAGCAAACAATTCTGCTAGCTGAAGGAGTCCATTGGGGATTAAAAGGTGATAAAAACATCTGAAACAACATAACCTCAGCTTATCAGGGTGGCTCCATTAACGGCCACAGTCCAGACACCTTTGCTCTTATCTTGGTCTGTACATGATGTGAGTGTGTGTGTGTGTGTGTGTGTCTGCATCATATGCCACCGAGTTTAATGTTAACATTATAGCTGGATTTGCAGCACTGTATGGCCAAGATAAGCTTGTGCTGGTATTTATGCCTGCCCTGTGCTGTCTTTGTGTGTGTACCTGACTGGAATATAGAGATTCTGCTTTGTCGAACAGTGTTGTGTTCCTGCATATCGTCTCCAGTGGTGCTTTGGGATTTTCTTTTCCGGGAGGACGGTAATTTATTGACGTCACGTGCACGCGCGTGCACGCGCCTCTAGAGGCTATTTAGATAGAAAGGATGTCAGCAGATCTAATGGTGGGAAACAATTCTAGTCTTAATGACATTTGCATTGTTACTTAAGATTTTATGTTCTACTTTCTTTTAATTCATTTAGAAAATACAGCGCTGCAGTAGGCTAGAGAAACAAAGTTTGCCTTGAACGAATCTCAATCACTTATACCACAGTAATGGAGCCATGTATGAGGACACACACACATCGACACATGCAGTCACAGCTGGAAACCTAGGTGTTAAAATAGGCTATATATCCATATGAATAGAGGGGGCTTGAGGACGCTTACACATTCACCACTAGAAACCTGTTATGCAGTATAGCCACTGATTAAAGTACAGCTTGTAGTTTTCGCGGGGTGGGGGGTTGTCGCGGCTCTCGCGGGGGGGGGGGGGGGGGGGGGTATGCACGCGTTTACACGCTCGTGCACCGTTCGGTGCCGTCCGTGCGCGTGCATGTGGGGAAATATTTCCGGCCACACGGCGTCCGGCCCCGAAAGCGCTACTGATCGTCTCTGTACGGGTGGAAACCTTGTATGTCCAAAGCCATTTCTTTTCAGGATTCAAATTGAAAAATAGCAAAGGTAGCAGATTTTGCGACACGTTTTGAGCTTGTATATTTGCTACTTTTGACGCTTTAGTGTGAAGCTACAGTATGCAGGGTTCCCACGGTCATGAAATTCCTGGAAATATTTTGAAATTAGAAAAATATTTTTCCAGTACTGGAAAAGTTTTGGAATTGATCAAGGGTCCTGGAAGGTCCTGGAAGAAAATAGCTATGCATTGTCTTTGGTTATTGATTTTGTTAATACCTCTGAAATGACAAATTAAACATCGGCCAAATTGTCAAATATTAAAGGCAGAAATTGTGAAAATAGACGATCTACATGCTCATGTAGATCGGCTATTTTCACAATAAAACCGTTCCTCAACTCTCTTCAAATATGATTATTTCGGGGGTCACGGCCTGAAAAGGTTGAGAACCACTGGCATACACTACCTGTCTTTGGGCATTGCGCATAGGAGTAAGTGACTCGTTATTGAGCTGAATTATTGTTATATAGTCCTGGAAATCGGGTTTTGGAAATTAATTGGTAAAAATGTGTGGGAACCCTGAGTATGTGATGATCAAGTAGGACATTAACACTCAGTTGGTGCCATATTTAAAGTGGGACCTCTTATATTGCCGTTTCGCCAACAAAGGGTTAAAAAAATAGTGTGCACGCTGGTGCACACATTCGTGCACAGATCATGCACTATACATGTGCATGCTTTTCACAGCTTTCAAACAAAAAAATCCGCTTGGAAATCCGTTCAGGCATTCAGGAGAAGGCAGCCCTTATGTTTTCTTCAAATGTAAACAAACATGGCTGCCATGTTTGAAAGATGGGTTGGTATGGGGGTTAAACATGCAATTTCGCGATCGCGATCATGCCTAGTACACTGTTGGAGGTCCACATTTTTCTTTTTCAAAAAAGTTTTTTTCAAAGAAAAAATATTTTTTATTTTATTTATTTTTTTAAAAAGATGTCCAGAAGATGTCTGGCAGGGAAGGCCATAGTTAAAAAGACGTTTTTATTATAGAAAATGTATTTTTTGGCAGAGTATGAGTTAATTAGACGAAAAGTAAAAAAAAAAAAAAAAAGAAAAAAAAAAAAAAGGGTTTTTGCCCGACTGTGCTTGAGGTGGCATATTCCTGTGCTTACGTGCCTTTGACCTTACCATGTCAGGACCATGTGGACCTGCCCAAACACTCCTTCAAGAAGGGGATGAAGCTGGAAATGGTGTCTCCGTGGATGTCGCTCCGCATCTGCCCCTTTTCCGTCAGCCAGGTGAGTCACACTGAAGCACGCTGAACCACTGAACACTTTATTTTTTTTATATATATATATATTTTGGGGCCTTTGCCTTTATTGATAGATTACAGTAGATCATACATGGGCAACTGGCGGCCCCCACATTCAGTTAATGAGGCCCGCAGGTTAATACCGGAATACTGATATATTATTATATTTCAGCTGTTACAATTCCAAACATGACCTGCTTTAATTCCGTCAGTCTATATTAGTAGCTTAATGACTAGTATAGTAGTATTAAATTGTATTTTGTTTTATGTCTAATGTATTTGTATTTAGGTTCATAAAGTTAACATGAGTATATCACTAAATGTGTTTGAAATTAAATCAAAATGTTACATTTCAGGATTCCAATTAAAAAATAACAAAAAAATTATTCAGGATTCCAATTCAAATTAAGCAAAAATAGCAGATCTACAAGCTCAAAACGCATCGCAGTGCGATGCGTTTTGAGCTTGTAGATCTGCTATTTTTGCTTCTATTGTATGCGATACTAGAATGACAAAGTACGATGTAGCAATATGCAATGTGGCCCTCTGGAGTGAAGGTGGAAATATAGTCGCCCTCGCCATCATCAAAGTTGCCCACCCCTGCAGTAGATTGACATGGGGCGAGAGATTGGGGGTTGACATGCAGAAAAGGTTGTCGGTGTTGGGAGTAGAACCCGCGACACACTGTCAGGCTATATCAGGAGCCTAGGTGCCTGGACCGCTACCCTAGCCGCCCAGGCCGCGTTGCCAGATTTTGCGGGGGAAATAAGCAACCAGGTCTCTGAAAACTAGCCCAAAAGAAGCGACCACTTGCGCACGCCTATTACATCGGCTACTTGGAAATAGCTGATCTATGAGCTCACAAGCTTGTAGATCTGCTATTTTCCAGAAATCATGAAACATTTGAACAACACAAATATGGTACGGGACAAATACATATTAATTTGGGGGTCCTCGACATGAAAATGTTTGAGAACCACTGGGTTTAACAATAATTACAAGGAAGCAAGACCAAATCAGCAAAAAAACAGTAACCCACAACTACCAATATTTACAAGCGACCTTACAGAAAAAAACAAGCCCTAAGTCACTTATAATAAGCAGACATGGCAATGCTGCCACTGAATACATTCACGAAGACACTTAAGGCACTCCTCACGTAAATCTTAGATTCTAGCAACATTTGAATTTTCTTTAAACACTTTCAAACTGACATCAACGATTTAGAAAATATCAGATCGACAAGCTCACAACACGTCACATTGCGACGTGTTGTGCGCTTGTAGATCTGATGTTTTCTCTATTCATCGTACAGTGCCTGTATAGGGCTTAAGTGGTTAAAAAGACTTGCTTGGGCCGCATACTGTACATACCATAACCAGGAAATAGCCCTGTTCTGCTTGTGTTTCTTTTTAGAATCCCTGTTAGCAAAAAAAAAGAACACATTCCAGTCAATACGTAGACCACAGTAGCATTCTATTCTTTCTTTTGGTTTCATTTCATGATTGCTGCATGTATGATCTGATTGAGTTTTTGCCTATCTCCTACTCAACTGTTCTTTCT
This sequence comes from Nannobrachium achirus, assembly GCF_963921795.1. Classification (NCBI taxonomy): domain Eukaryota; kingdom Metazoa; phylum Chordata; class Actinopteri; order Myctophiformes; family Myctophidae; genus Nannobrachium; species Nannobrachium achirus. The sequence continues at coordinate 45,048,687 of NC_137830.1, forward strand.
GCCAAGAATTAAAGGTGCATTCAGTGATAGTGAAAGTGGTCGGGGGTCATCTTGTCCCTTACTGAACTTACAGCGTGGAAATGTTTAGTTTTTTATAGATTTTTTACACCATTATAATGTTCTCGTTTTGATCATTAGACCCAATCACTGAATATCGGTAGGCCTACGTCTCCAGCTTCAGGATATGTATGATACTGATTTACTACCAGACTGTGGCATTTTATGAGTTCAGTAGTTTACAATCTAGGCATTTAGCAGACATTCTTAATTCAGAGCGACTGTGGTTCTCAAAACGTTTATTTTAACCATCATAACTAAACATCATAACATAACTACGGCCATACTCTACCCTGATTGGTCGAGGACTGGCTGGCCACCTCTGAAAACCGAATCTAGCTATGCTCGTAACACGGGCCATGGTGGAAGTCCTTATGGTCAGCACACATTCTAGTGAGGAGAATGAATGGAAAATGTACCAATTATATTTTATTTGAATGAAATACAATCACTGAATATACCTTTAAGTACATAGTTGCATGTCATTAGACATGAATCACTAAAATAGATTGTGTCATATCATCGCTGTCGGACAGAATCCTTATTTCTTCATAATTATTTCTTTTCCGTTCGAGCATAAATAAATGCCCAAGTGAAAGTGGGTAAGTGACTCTGTGGGCTTTATAAATATTGAACCAATGAAAAGTATTAACAAGAGTTTGTGACTAAATAATAATTACACTGGATCCATTTTCTATTTCCTGAAGAGTTGTGGTTTTGGACATACAAGTTTTCCACCCGACAGTGACGAGGTGCAGTGTGACTATTGTATTTAATCTTAGCAGCGCCCAGCGGGGAACCCCCGACAGTTTACAGTTTAGGCATTTAGCAGACGCTTTTAATCCAAAGCGATTTACAATAAGCAGATACAAAACATCACAATAATAAACAGGATAATATGTCAATACATCAACAGCAATATAACAAATGCAAATGGATATCTATCTAGGAAACTAAATAATCAGTCAAGAAAAGGTTCTAAACCTAAAAACAAATGCTGACTAGCTTCATGTATGGTCATTGAGTGTTTCAGTAGTGCTAAGGGTTTAGGTGGAGTCAGAAAAGGTGAGTCTTCAGTCCTCGGCGAAAGCTAGCGAGTGAGTCCGTTGTTCTAAGTGCGACAGGGAGTTTGTTCCAGAACTTTAGGGCCAGGAGGGCAAACTGTCTCGGACGAGTGGATTTTTGCCCTGGGGTTTTTAGCGAGGGTTCTGTCAGTGCCCTGGTATAGTTCAACAGTACCAAGTTATGCACAATTGCCTTCTTTCCAAGACAAATAGGAAAGCAAGACTTCCCGTATCTGCGTGACGTACTGTAGGTGACTCTTTAGGAGACTGGAAGCAGGTTGTAGTCTATTCATTCCAATGGGAGAGTGATTGTGAACCGCGTTCTTTAGCCGTATAGTCACTGAACTAAATATTGGACCCAATCGCCGCAAGCCACACAATTTCCCCAACATTCTGACACTATCAGACACAAATCAGGAGAGAATCTACTTATGTTATCGACCTTTTCTGTAGACTTGTGTAGCCAGACTATATCACTGCGTGGATATGAGTCAGAGTTGTATTTTGTATTTTGATTGTCTTAAGTACCAGCTCTTATGCCTTAACTTAAAGGCCTGTCCATACTGTCTCCGACACCAAACTTTTCGTCAGAGAGTTCCGACTTTCCGACGTGCAGCTTTCTGAACTCTAAATCAGGATAATGCTTTTCAGAAGATGCAAGTGATGTAATTTTGTAGTTTAATTTTGTCAACAGGGGTTCCGGGTCCCCTAGGGGGTCCTCAGAGGTACTATAGGGTGTCCTCCAAATCTTGTGTTATAGAAACCTTTTTTCTTCTAACCACTTGAACCCTAGTGTCCTTATTCTGAGGACTGGCAAAGAGCTTTGGTGTAGAGGGGAAAAAGAGCAGACAGACAGAGTGAAAGGTCAAGTTTATTAAGTATTGACAGTTCAAGTGGTTAAATATCTGAAAACACACATTGACATGAATCCAAAATACACTGATGATTGTGCTGTCAAACAATGAAACTATTATGGAATCTATGAAAAGGTTATGGGGGGTCCCTGCTCCATCTCTCTCTCTCAACTAAGGGGTCCTTGGCCCTGAAAAAGTTGAAGACCCCTGATTCAGCCAATGAGAAGAACACAGGGAGGGCGGCGCTTGCCCGAATGTCACTCGCTATTCACCATTATGCTCTTTGCTTCTCTTCTGCAGGTCTACAATGAGAACTACTTCCAGGTCACCGTGGATGACCTTTCTCCCGAGGCCACGCCCCTGTCCTCCGTGTGCCACGCCGATTGGCCGGGCCTCCTGCCGGTGCAGTGGTGTCTGAAGAACGGGGTGAGCCTGGAGAGGCCCCGGGGCTACCAGGCCCAGGACTTTGACTGGGCCGACTACCTGAAGCAGAGCGGGGCCGAGGCTGCCCCGGAAGCCTGCTTCCCCAATGTAAGTGACTGGGCCGACTACCTGAAGCAGAGCGGGGCCGAGGCTGCCCCGGAAGCCTGCTTCCCCAATGTAAGATAAGATGTGGTGGGAAAAGTACTCGCTTGTTTAACACATTTAGGCTAGAATTATTGAATGCTTTAGCTATTGAAAAATAGCAGATCTACAAGCTCACAGCGCGCTGCGAGCTTGTAGATCTGCTATTATTGGAAAAAGTCGTGAAAATGTGTACAAATCTTTGAATACCTGTATTTTTAAAGCGAACGTTTGTAACTCAAATTTTGCTTCTGGGTGGATATTTTAAAATGGGGGTCCGTGGCCAAATAAATATCAGTTTGGGGGTCCTTCACATGAAAAGGTTTGAGAACCACTGACATAGTAGTCTCTCAAGAACAGACTAACTGAGCTCCAGTTAAGTGAAAAGGACCTGTTCTTTGACGATGGCTAAGCCAGATTGCTGACATTGAAAAATAGGTTTTTCAAAAAATCTTAGAAGGATTCAAAAGACACTTATAGAATCGGGTCAAAATTCTAATTTTCACGATTTTTCTAAAATAGCAGATCTACAAGCTCGCAGCGCGGCACTCGGTGCCGTGCTGTGAGCTTGTATATCTGCTATTTTTCAATATTTAAAGCATAAAATAATGATACACAATAATGTGTACCCAGGAGTAGTTCGCCCTCAAAATGAGTTTTTTTCTATTGATTACTTATGCCATGGAGACTTGAGGTCCATAATATTTGTTTGTATTTGTCGCATTCCTAAGACAAAAAATGTATTATAATAAATTAACCCCCACTGATTCTCACTGGACCCAAATGCATTTGGGTCCCCATCCGGAAAAAGTATTGGAAATTGGAAATACTCAAGTAAAAGTACAAATAGGCTACCTCAAAATTGTACTTAAGTACAGTACTTTTGTAAATGCACTTAGTAGTTACTTTACACCACTGAAGATTAGAGAGCACATCAGAAGAACATGGTAATGTTGCTGAAAACAATGTTTACGTTCAGGAAAATCCACAATACATTTAATAATAATAATAATAATAATACAACTTTATTTGTATAGCACCTTTCATGACATGAATTGCAGCTCAAAGCGCTTTACAGAGCAGAAAATGAAGCACAAGTGCTTAACAGAGAAAAAGTAAAATAAAAGAAAAAATACAGAATAAAAAGAAATAATTAAAATGATTACAATAAAGCAGAAAAATAAAAACATAAAACATTGAAGAACAATTTCTGTGTGTGTGTGTGTGTGTGCGTGCGTGCGTGTGTGTGTGTGTGTGTGTGTGTGTGTGCGTGCGTGCGTGCGCGTGTTCTAGACATGGCAGAGCAGAGGCTTTGCCAAGGACATGTGGCTGGAGGCGGTGAACCCTCACCAACCAGCAGAGGTGTGTGTGGCTCAGGTCACACAGGTCAGGGGACGCTTGCTGTGGCTCCGACTGGAAGGTAAACGTGTGTGTGTGTGTGTGTGTGTGTGTGTGTGTGTGTGTGTGTGTGTGTGTGTGTGTGTGTGTGTGTGTGTGTGTGTGTGAGTGAGTGATCAGCATTGATTTTGAACAGCACATTTTGATTTAGTTTTTATTTTAGTCTTTTGAATAAAATGAAATTTAGTTTTAATCATCTGAAATGTTTTAGTTTCAGTTGACTAAATATCATAAGATTTTAGTCGACTAAAAAGGAATTTTGGTGGTGCCTTGATGGCATCGTAATGCCTGGTTTTTACACTTGGTTGCGTGCTGAAAATTGCAGATCTACGAGCTCGTAGCTTGTAGATCTGCTATTTTCAGATCACAACACCCAAGCGCAAACAAAAATAAAATTCCTTTTGGGAGGTGCCCGCTGGCCTACCGGTCCAGGCTCATACCACATTGGCTCTGTGTAGCCTGACAGCGTGTCGCTGGCTCAATTCCCGATCCCGACCAGATTTGCTGCGTGTTACTCCCCATCACCTGACAGTCTACTGTACTATCAATAAAGGCATAAAGGCCCAAAAACATATCTTAAAAAATATATATATATATACTATTTAGTCATAGCTTAGTTTTCATTTAGTTTTTATTTCGCTTTTGTCAGTGAAAAAAAGGTAGTCTGCGAACATTTTTCGCCATAGTTTTAATCTGCGAAATCAACACTATCTGATAGGGTGTTTGTGTGCTGTCTCTTGCAGGCGTGGCCAAGCCCTTGTCAGAATTCATCGTTGACGCGGAGTCCATGGAAATCTTCCCTGTCGGGTGGTGTGAGGCAAACGCTTACCCTCTGACCCATCCTCTGAAACCTGTCTGTGCGTACAAAGACAAGCACGCACACACACACACACACACACACACACACACACACACACACACACACACACACACACACACACACACACACACACACACACACACACACACACACACACACGCACACACACACACACGCCTTTTCTCTCTAAACCACAGTAGATACAATTTGGTCCTACATGTTACGGTTGACACAAGCTCTCTCGTTTATCTTTTCTCAGGCCAGAAGCAGAAGCAGATAGCAGTTGTCCAGCCAGAAAAACAGTAAGAAATCTGTCTTTTTGCAAAGTCGTCCCCGCAACAAACACAGAATCACACCTGACCACCAGAGCATATTTAAGGCGGCAGCCATTTTTTCCTGTGTCATGCCTGTGTCATCATCCTCAAAGGTTTAATTGAATATTCAATAAATATGAAACGCCATCACTGAATATGGTCATGTCAATGCTAATCCCTCTCCGCTCGGCGTTCACTAGTCCCAGTCCGTTTGCCATCCTTTTGCATGTAAACTGAAGACGCAGCACACAGCGAGTTTACCGTAATTGCTGGACTATAAGCCGCACCTGAATATAAGCCGCACCAGCTACATTTAGAAAAGAAAACAAATCTTTACATATATAAGCCGCACCTGACTATAAGCTGCAGGGGTCCTTCTTGCTTCCTGCTAGAGCGCCCCTGGTGGACGTTAGCTGTATAAATCAATATATAAATCCTTGTTAAAGACCATTGTAAAACTAACAAACTGGCTGTTAGCTGTAAAAATCGTTATATAAGCCGCACCTTTGTATAAGCCGCAGGGTTCAAAACATGGGAAAAAAGCCGCGGCTTATAGTCCGGCAATTAAGGTACTCAAGTGAGCCCCGAGGCCCCTCTCTCGCTGCGAGCCACTCCCAAGCCGTTAATTGAAACAGTGGCTTTTAGTGCCGGGATTGCGGTCCCAGGGCATTCCCAATTGCGTTCCCCGCGATTGATTTCGTTGACAAATGACATGTTACACCGGTGGCTGGCAAACGCAGCCCCCCGGGAACACGAGGAAAGTGGCTGCTGGAGAACTATGAGTCTTTTTTCCAGGCATACTTTGTCAGCCATCTCCTCTAACCACGAACACCATTCCTCACCTTCAGGGCAGTGGTGGAAAAAGTACTCACAAGTAAAAGTAAAAGTATTACAAGTAGAAGGCCGCTATTCGAAATTCACTTGACTAAAAGTACAAAAGTATTGGCATCAAAATGTACCTAAAAGGACCAAAAGTAATGACCCATTTCACACGTTTTCAAATGTTTGAAATGTATAAAAATCTTTTGGAAAATAGCAGAATGTTGATCGGCTATTTTCAAATGGCCAAAATGTATATAGGGTTCAAGTGGTTGAAATATGTTTTGTGATAATAATCAAAATCTACAAAGTAACTAAAAATTTAAATAAATGTAGTGGAGTAAAAGAACAATATTTGAATGTAGATGATGTAGTGAGGTAGAAGTAAAAGTATTGGAAATTCGAAATACTCAAGTAAAGTACAAATACCTCAAAACTGTACAATACTTAAGTAAATGTACTTACTGTAGTTACTTTACACTACTGCCTTCAGGGGGACCCTTTCATCGATATCCCCCTCCCCTCTTTTCACTCATAGACCGGCAAATAATATTTCACACACATCTGAATCTAACAAAAAAACACTTTGCTATGGTGGAGTGGTAGATTGATTGGCTGAATGATTGTATGGCCGTCCTGTTGTCCAGTTTGATTTAACCCGGTCGGTTCGACTTCATCAATTAATCTGATTGGCCGGTCGTTTTTCCTCACTGCAGATTGGCTCCACCCCAGCCAATGGAGACGGACCCTGTCAATCTCTGCCAGCCAGTTGCCATGGATCCAGGTAATGATAATCCTTGTAGCTGATGATTTAATTACAACAATTAATGCTAACGAGCGATAATGACGATTTATATGGGGGACAGCGAGATACAGAACTCGGCAAACTGCGTGGTGGCAGCGGATTCTGGAGGCATTTTTAGCAGCCAAAAGCGGCACAGGCAGCCGCATATTAATGAATGAACAGGAGTCTAGCAGAGACCCTCTTCACAATCAGTGGATGTTGCCTCGCAGCATGGCTCTCGAACGTCAGGGGAGGCTGTGCTAGCTCGAGCAAACCCACCGTATCCCTGTCTCCCCTCATCAACAAAGAAATAAACCGTCGTGTGCGTGTGTGTGTGCGTGCACTGTGTATTAGAGGTGCAAGTACAGAGCTAGATGGGGGGTACATGTTGTTTCCACAAGACCTTTTGCCCTCCTCCTTCGTTCCCTTTTTAAAATACCACCCACTTGCTCATGCATATTCATCGCGCAGACTAATTACTATTCACCCGCTAGCAGCGCTGGTCCAGGTGCTGCCGGACAGTGCCGGTATCAGAGGTTGTGAGGAGGGTGGAGTGTGCAGCATACTGCATCGTTACGGTGGCCACACACACACACGTCCAATTCGCTGTGGGGGGTGGGGGTGGGGTAGGGGGCACACGATGAATAGATGGTATTTCTTTCACCTAGTTTGACTCCGCAGGCACCTCCGTGGGTGAACGAACCCCCTTCCGAGTCGCGTGCTTAATGTAGCGGCGGACGGGTGACTCACATGCCGACATATAGGGACATGTATGTAGGAGACGTGCGCGCACCTGTCTGCACTCGTGTGCACACTTCCGTGTGGACACGCACACGCACTCGTGCTCACTCTTGCTTTCTTGCGTGTCTGTGTACACAAAGCAAGGTCATGCGCAGCGGTGTCGTCTGTTGAATGGAATATCCTGCAGTTTACCATATGTTGCTAATTTAATTATCTTTATTGCACCGTTGGTTTAACTCTTTAACTGCGGGAGACTTGGGAGTTAAAACATCGTCTTGTCTCCCCTTGTCAGCGATGTCGAGCGTTTTTTTACTAACCTTTGAAAAGCCACAGATTGTATTTTTCCAACGCGCATGTAAACAGAGGAGGTGGCGTCAGAAAGACTTATCTCTCTTCTTTCCACCGTAAATATAACATTATATCCGCAATCGTTGGGGTCTGTAGAAAAAAAGCTTGTTTTCACCAAAGGATTCCGAGATAAACTGACTTTTTGAATTATTTACATGGAGGCGATTTCCGGATGACGTAATTTCCCGTTGCATTCTGGGTATTGTAGTCCTGGTGTCACTCCCGGGTGCGGGGAGAGCTCGCTACAGTGTTGATTTCGTCGACTAAGACTATGACGAAAAATGTTTGTCGACTGCGTTTTTTTCACTGACGAAAACGAAATAAAAACCAAATAAAAATGAAGCTGTGATGACTAAAACTGAGACTAAATATATTGACAATTTCAAAATAAAAACTAGACTAAAACGTTAGAGAGGGACTAGTGGAGAAGAGAGTCATTTTATGTTTGGTTTCTCTCAGGTAAAAATAGGTGAAAATAGCCGATCTACAAGCTCACAACGCGTCGCGCTGCGACGTGTTGTGAGCTTGTAGATCTTCTATTTTCAGCACACAAAAAATTAAGTAAAATCAGTCATTACGATGCCATCAAGGCCTGCCAAAATACATTTTAGTCGACTAAATCAACTGTACATTTAGTCGCCTAAAATCTAGACTTTCTAAAACTTTTCAGGTGACTAAATTATGAAAAACTAAAACTAAATTTAATTTTATTCAAAAGACTATGACTAAAACTAAATCAAAATCTGCTGTCAAAAACAACACTGGCTCGCTAGCTATCATAATCCAATGTAGTTACAAAATGATGAGAATCTCGTCTTTGGCAGTGTGGACAGAGGACACATTGAGGAGATTTGGCATTGAATGAGTGGCTCACACTGTGGTTCTGCTGGTTCCTCCCTTCTCTTTAGGCGCGGCCAACGGCAGGTACTGCTGCTCCAAGATCTTTGTCAACCACCGCTGTTTCTCGGGACCCTACCTCAACAAGGGACGCATCGCAGAGCTGCCGCAGGCCGTAGGACCCGGCAAGTGCACGCTGGTGCTCAAAGAGGTGGGCTAATACTAACATATGTCCATTTACAAATGCCTGCTACAGCCCCCGGGACCGGGGGGGGGGGGGTTGTTGGGACCGGGTTTAATATAAGTAGAAGAGACGTCAGGATCGAGAGAGGGTGGGAGAGAGAGAAAGAGAGAGAGGGAGAGAGGGAAGGATGGAGAGAGAGACAAAGATGTCTTAAGCACCTGCAATCTCCCAGCAGCACCTTCATTTTAATGTGTGGTGCTGTCAATCAAGTGTGTTTACACATACACACTGTGGTTGCTGCTCAGCAAAACAGACCCTAATTTCTCTAGGGGGCCCTGTGTGTGTGTGTGTGTGTGTGTGTGTGTGTGTGTGTGTGTGTGTGTGTGTGTGTGTGTGTGTGTGTGTGTGTGTGTGTGTGTGTGTGTGTGTGTGTGTGTGTGTGTGTGTGTGTGTGTGTGTGTGTGTGTGTGTGTGTGTGTGTGTGTGTGTGTGAGAGAGTGTGTGTGAGAGTGAGAGTGAGTATGTGTGTGTTCATGCATATGTTCTTTTGTGTATACTATGTGCTACATTATAAAGGTCTGTATGTACTATAAGTTAGGTTGCTGTAAACTACACATGCATAAAGAGGGTGAGTGTGTATATGCATCTTTGTGTTCAGTCCTTTTGGCGTGGCTTGATGTGGTTGTCCTTTCATGCTTGTGTCACACGCTGGCTTTATGCGCTATTCCCCAATGCTCTGTGTGTGCTCTGACCTGGAAGTGCTGTGTGCATTCCCTGATTCCCTCCAGGTGCTGACCATGCTGATCAACGCAGCCTACAAGCCCGGGCGCGTGCTTAAGGAGCTGCAGGAGGTGGAGGACAAGAGCTGGGATTGCCACGAGGAGACCCTCAAAGCCAAGTACGGAGATGGGCTGTTGGTAGTAGCATATTGCTACGTTCTACTTTGTCATTCTAGTATCTCATACAAAAGAAGCAGAAATAGCAGATCTACAAGCTCAGCTATTTTTGCATCTTTTGAATTGGAATCCTGATTTTTTTTTTTTTGTATTGGAATCCTGAAATGTAACATTTTGATTTAATTTCAAACACATTTAGTTATATACTCATGTTAACTTTATGAACCTAAATACAAATACCTTTGACATAAAAAAATACATTTTAATACTACTATACTTGTCATTAAGCTACTAATATAGACTGACGGAATTAAAGCAGGTCATGTTTGGAATTGTAACAGCTGAAATCAATAATATATCAGTAAGTATTAACCTGCGGGCTGCATTAAGTGAAGGTGAGGGCCGCATGTGGCCCCCGGGCCGCCAGTTGCCCATGTATGATCTAGACTCTATATAGCATTCGGAGATTGTGGAATAGTTGTCTGGCTACGCAAGACTAGGCTGTTCGACGACATAACAGAGCTTAGACCAGCGGTGCTCATCGTACCCAGTGTTCTTTTGGGGAACCCGTTCTCGGAGGTTCCCAGCTAAATAATTCACTGTTAGGAATGAAATGGACCTTGTACAGGTCCCTTTGCACTGTGTACACATCACAAACATACAAACAAACAACACACATTTGTACACAAAGTTTAATGAACACTGGGGATATAAAATATCCCCAGTCTCATATTAAAGTGGGGGTTGAGAATGACTGGCTTTGACTTTCATTGACCATGTTCTGTAAACTAGAAATGATTATTTGAGAGTAGGAAAAGCCGCAGTTACTACGCAGAATATCCTATAATAGTTGAAGTTGGGCTGATGCGATATGCGAGGGCTTGTTAGATTCCTAGTTGAGTCTGTCCTTGAGTGCTGCCTGCAGCATAACATGCCTTCCCTAACCTTAGCCATTAGCGGGGAGATTATAGAATTGACCCTCCCTCGGCTTCAACAAGCAACTTCGCCGCTCCACATTCCAGCGCAGCCTCTCCCATCAAACCGATTATATGAATTCTTGATGGGCCTCCTAAAACGGGCCCCGCGTTATCCTATTACAGCACGGGCAATCACTGTTCATTGTAAAGCGCTATGATGGATTATGGATACTTTAATTATCTTTTGTTGCTCCCATAAATAATGTTCTAATTGCTCTTGGGGGTGCTGGTGGCTGACAATGTCGCGTGCTGTCGTCCTCCGCTACAGGTACAAAGGGAAAACCTACCGGTCTTCCATTCGACTCGTCCGCCTGGCCGACCAGATCCCAGACTTCTGCCGCAGGGTGTGCGTGAGGCTGCAGTGCTGCCCCAACCTCTTCAGCCCCGCGCAGGTCACCGACAAGTGTCCCGAGAACTGCTCTGTGCAGACCAAGACCAAATACAGTGAGTTGTCCGTTTTTTGTGGTTCGTCGTAATTACACACAGTGGTTCCCCGCGTCGCAAGATAATGTGAGTGTAGCCAAATAAAACGGCGCACCGTGCTACAAGGGTTTAATTGTTGTTTATGAGCAGCTCCACATTTGTTGTGGGCAGTGGTTTAAAGTAACTAAGTGCATTTACTCAAGTACAATTTTGAGGTATTTGTACTTTACAGATTTTTGTATTTCTGATTTCCAGTACTTTTACTTCTACCCCACTACATCTCAGAGGCAAATATTTTACTTTTGCTCCACTACAATTATTTGAAAACTTTAGTTACTAGTTACTTTGTGCATTTTGATTATTACTACAAAACATACATTAACCACTTCAGCCCTACATTGTGAGCTTGTAGATCTGCTATTTTCCAAAAGATTTTTATACATTTGAAAACTTGAAATGGGACAATCGGACAATCTGCATAATGAGTTCTTTTACTATTGGTACTTAAAGCACATTTTGATGCCAATACTGTTGTACTTTTACTCAAGTATATTTTGAATTCTGGACTTTTGCTGCAGCATTTATACTTTCACTTAAGTAAAACATTTGGGTACTTTTTCCACCACTGGCTGTGGGTTGCATTGTTTATTTTTTTTTTGTCCCCAATGTGTGTGTGTGTGTGCTGCGTGTCCCCCAAAGCCCACTACTATGGGAAGAAGAGGAAGCTGTCCAAGCCGCTGGGAGGAGAGGAGCCCGCGGAGGGAGACCTGGCCAAGCCGCCACGCCGCAGGAAGAAGAGGAAAGCTATCTTTGTCCAGAAGAAGAGACGCTCCTCCGCGGTGGACTACACCCCCGCTGGCTCGCCACAGGTTGGACTGAGCTCTTTCCCTTCTGTTGCTTCTTTCACTTTCACTCTGCTTTTCTTTCTTTCATTCACATTTATTTTGGTTCTTCTGCCTATACTTTCTTATTTTGTTCAGTTGGCTTCCATCCCTGCTACCGTCCTAATTAAAGCTAATGCAAAAAATGCTAATGTTAAAAATCTAACGCTAATGCTAACACCAACCGCTACACAAGGTTGCACACACTTAGCGAGCTGCAGGCACTCTTAAAATTTCGTAGAAATTTTCTTTTCTAGTTCTTCCTCCCTTCCTTTAACCCATTTAGGCCTTGAATTATTGAATGCTTTAACCAGTGAAAAATAGCAGATATACAAGCTCACAGCGCGGCACCGAGTGCCGTGTTGCGAGCTTGTAGATCTGCTATTTTTGAAAAAGTCATGAAAATGTGTGCAAATCTTTGAATATATGTATTTTCTAAGCAAACGTTTGTAACTAAAATTTTGCTTCTGGGTGGTCCCTGGAACAAAATATTTTGAGATGGGGGTCCGTGGCCAAATACATATAATTTTGGGGGTCCTTCACATGAAAAGGTTTGAGAACCGCTGACATAGTAGTCTCTCAAGAACAGACTAACTGAGCTCCAGTTAAGTGAAAAGGACCTTTTCTTTGACGATGGCTGGCCAGATTGCTGACACAGAAACATCGGTTTTTCAAAAAACCTTAGAAGGATTCAAAAGACACTTATAGAATCGGGTCAAAATTAAAATTTTCACTATTTTTCAAAAATAGCAGATCTACAAGCTCGCAGCGCGGGCTGTGAGCTTGTATATCTGCTATTTTACAATAGTTAAAGCATCTTCCTTCCTTCCTTCCTTCCCTCCTTCCATCCTCCATTTGCCTCGTATTTGTCAGACTGACAACACGCCTCTCCCCCTTTCAGGACAGTGATGATGAGGACTATGGAATGCAGTTGCAGTCGGGCAGTGAAGAGGGCACCAGTTCCGAACCTCGCGAGGACCACACGGACGCCTCCTCCGTTGAGGTGGCCAGTAGCCGCCCGCGGCGAGCCGCGGCCATGCGCAGGGCGGGCAGGGTGGGCACCGCCACGGGCAGCCAGGAGGGTCCTGAGGGGGTCCGGAGGAGGTCAACCCGCTCTCTGTCCGCCCATGCACAGAACAGCGGCGCCAAATACCAACCGCCCAAGAGACAAGACATGCAGGTGAGATGTGCTCACACACACATGGGGTGGGATACGGTAGTGTAACATGTACATTTACTCTATGATGAGGATCGTGATGGCGACAGTAAGTACAATTTTGAGGCGCTTTTACTCTACTTGAGCATTTCAATTTATTTCATACTTTTCACTACACTTTTCACTACATCTCATGGGCAAATATTGAACTTTCTATTCCACTACTGTTATTTGAAAACCTGTCACAAATTACTTCATAGATTTTGATTATTATTCAAAACATACATTAACCATTTTAAGCACTATTTTATAATTCAGCTATTTGAAAATAGTTGATCTATAAGCTCTTGGTATATTTTCCTTTTTCTTTTTACATATTGACAATTTGAAAAACAAAATTGGCCATTCATAACGAGTACTTTTGCTTTGGTACATTTAGTGCCAGGTATATAATTAAATATTTAGATAGCTTGTGCCAGGGTTTTTCCATTGATTGTACCTGATTTTGAAGACCCATGGAAGCCACGACATAATGAAAATTAACGCCCCAACCAATAACCCAGTAATGGTAGGCGATGAACCGATTCAGGAAGTTGACTCTTTCACCTACCTCGGCAGTATTTTAAGCAACCAGGGTGGCACAGACAGCGACGTCACAGTCAGAGTAGGGAAAGCTAGAGCAGCCTTCATTATCCTGAGAAACATCTGGTCCTCAAAAGAGATATCCACGACAACAAAAGTGCGGATCTTCAATTCCAACGTCAAATCCATCCTTCTCTACGGTTCAGAGACGTGGAGGATGACAAAAAATACATTGCAAAAGATAGATCTGAAGCGCATTTTCAAGATCTGGAGGCCAAACAAAATCAGGAACGAGGAACTCTGGAGGAAAGGGAAACAGGAGTCAGTGGAGAAACAGATCCTGAGAAGAAAGTGGGGATGGATCGGTCACACCCTGAGGAAACCAGCATCTAGTACCACACGCCAGGTCCTGACCTGGAACCCCCAGGGGAAGAGGAAGAGAGGGCGGCCTAAGAACACCTGGAGACGAGACACTGAGGCAGAGCTGAAGAGACAGGGAACCAGCTGGGGAGAGGCAGAAAAGACAGCCCAAAGCCCTGTTGGATGGAGAAGAGTCGTCGATGGCCTATGCTCCACTGGGAGCGATGGGCCTAAGTAAGTAAGTATGGAAGCCACGAGCGTGTCCATGTTGTGCAAATTCACGCTGTTGATAAAGCCATTTTACTTCAGAGGATTGCATTGAAGTAAACAGAGGATTTCACTTCCTGATGACGTCATCTCCCAAAGGATCATGGGATATTGAGTTTTTGCATCACCCGCGGGTCCCAATGACCGCACGCTATTTAATATTAAAGCGATATCAAGATTAAAGTCGGGCAAAGCACTCCGCGGCTGGGTTTGAAATCCCGACTTTAGTCAATATTCTGATACCAATATTTTTGTACTTTGTTTTGTTCAAAAACAGGCTTTTAATACAGTTGTATATATTGTTACAATAAACTTTTACTTACCACTGGTGGGAAACCCCAACAGGCCTTTGGATGTGCAATGTGATTAAATGTTGTAATCCCTTGTCTTTTGCGTGTGCCGCCTCGTGTGTGTGTGTGTGTGTGTGTGTGCATGCGTGCGTCAGGTGGAGGGCCGGCAGGAAGAGGAAGAGGAGGGTCAGTTGGTGCTGGACAGGAATCCACTGGAGTGGAGCGTAGACGAAGTGGTCCAGTTCATCAACTCTACTGACTGTGCCTCCCTGGCCAATATATTCCAGGAACAGGTATATGTGCACAATCAATGCACTCATGCACGCATGCACGCACACACAGGAATGCTCTGATTCCTCTGGCACCAATCTTCACTCCAAATGAGTTGGTGGTTGCCAACATACTGGATCCAGAAAAAAAAAGAAAAAAAAGAAAAGAAAAAACATTTGTTTTACCATTGAAGTGGTATGAAAAGCAATCAGATAATAGTATAGTATTGTCTCACTGAAAATAGCAGATCTACAAGCATCGCAAACAACGCATTGTGAGCTTGTATGTAAATCATCTATTTCCCCTTGACAACTAAATCTGTATCGTCGATCCCCGGGGAAAATAATCAGTGAGTATTTCCAATTTTCAGTACTTTTACTTCTACTCCACTACATCTCAGAGGCAAATATTGTACTTTTACTCCACTACAATTATTTGAAAACGTACTTTGTAGATTTTGATTATTATTACAAAACATACATTACCCACTTCATATACCGGTATTCATTTCGGCCATTGTAGATCGTCTATTTTCAAAAGATTGTTATACATTTTATTTAGTTTTATACACTTGAAAACTTGTGAAATGGGACATCTTGCATAATTAGTACTTTCTACTTTTGGTACTTTAAGTACATTTTGATGCCAATACTTTTGTACTTGCAATATTGATACTTTTACAATGGGAGTACTGGTGATTGGTATCGAATCAGAGCAGAGCAGCCCTAACACACCCCCCTACAAGCTCTTTGCAAGTTTTGCTATTTTATATAAGTTACATTTTAGCTTATTTTTTTCTAGTTCCTTTGTTATTATCTTTTCTTCCTTCTGTTTTCTTTCCACTTGTCTTTCACGTTTTTCTTTCTCTTTCATCTTCTTGTTTCTTTCTGTGTTGCTTTGTTTTACTAAAATTTCTTTCGTTTAGACTCATCCTTTTCTTTCAGTTTTCTTTCTCTTTCATCTTTTTGTCTTTGACTTTCGTCTTTTTCCCCTTCTCTCTTTCTGTGATTCTCTCACTATAACAACACTGTGTGTCATTTCCCGTCTGCAGGACATAGACGGGCAGGCCTTGCTCTTGCTGACCCTGCCCACAGTCCAGGAGTGCATGGACCTGAAACTGGGCCCTGCCATCAAACTGTGCCACCAGATTGAACGTGTCAAAGTCGCCTTCTACCGACAGTATGCCAACTGACCGCTGGCACAGGCACACCTCATCCCCGGAGGGCATGGCGGAACGCGGGTGGCCCGTCCAGACAGCTTCCCTGTGAAGAAGAATGACTGGGAAGACTCGGCTTGTCTACTGGCAGTAGAATACTTTGATATTCGAAAGGGCCGTGCCCTTTGGAATTCTCAACCTGGAGTTTTTCTGTCTCACTATCGGGGATTTACCGTGTGAAAGAGGGAGATTGTAGGACTGATGGGCGGCTGCATTGGAGGATATTTCCATACAGGGAGTTGAAGAATTCTGTTTTGAAGTCTGGAGGAGGGTGATACTGTATGTATTACCCAGATAGACTGCCATCTGCCGCGCGTGGGAGAGTGCGTTAACGCATTGGAGTCGGCCCATGTGCATTACAGATCTGTGAAGTGCTATTCTGAAAAGCAGAAGATTCATTCAAGAACACTTTTCTTTTTTATACTTTTCATTTCTGGACTATTTTTATTTGCTATAGAGACACATCACTGCATTTATGTTCACATAATTATTAGTCATTAAGCTACCCCTCCCCCCCTCCCATTTGTGTAAGAGTATTGGTTCCTGATTACATGTAACAAAAAAGTATATAATAGCCCAAGACGTAATATATTTACAATATTTATTGCTAGCGTTATTTATGAGGAGTAATATATCTATTGGGGAGAGAAAGGAGTCGAGTGGCTGAAATGTAATTTTTACTTTAAATCCATTTCTTTTAAATCATCCCTGAAGGATGATTCTTAATTTATTTCAGATACAAGCTGGCTATCTGCATGCATCTAGATACACATTTAGTTGCATTTACAGAGAAAGGTGACCACCCACATGCTGCCTTTTTTCTTCTTCTAATGACCCGCTAATTTATTTAAATCTATTTCTGTTCACTCCTCATCGTTACAAAAACAATCACGTGAAGCAATCGTCTAAGGTATTTTGTAGCCATCTATGCAAATGTGCAGATATTTTTGATAAATAAGAATAAATTTATACTGATTTTGTTCCCCTTTCTACCCACTGTTGTCCTCATGCGTTCATTCATTATGGTGGAAGATTTAACCCATTTAGGCCTAGAATTATTGACTGCTTTAACTATTGAAAAATAGCAGATATACAAGCTCACAGCGCGGCACCGAGTGCCGTGCTGCGAGCTTGTAGATCTGCTATTTCTGAAAAAAAATGTGTGCAAATCTTTGAATATATGTATTTTTAAAGCGAACGTTTGTATATCAAATTTTGCTTCTGGGTGGTCCCTGGAACTAAATATTTTGAGATGGGGGTCCGTGGCCAAATACATCATTTTGGGGGTCCTTCATATGAAAAGGTTTGAGAACCACAGACATAGTAGTCTCTCAAGAACAGACTGAGCTACATTTAAGTGAAAAGGACCTTTTCTTTGACGATGGCTAAGCCAGATTGCTGACAAAAAAAACCTTTAAAGGATTCGTCACTTATAGAATCGGGTCAAAATTCTAATTTTCACGATTTAAAAAAATAGCAGATCTACAAGCTCGCAGCGCGCGCTGTGAGCTTGTATATCTGCTATTTTTCAATAGTTAAAGCATAAAATAATGATACACAATAATGTGTACCCGTTCTGAATTCAACATTGTCTCATGAAGCTCTGGCTGGAATATACCTTCATTTGAGTGGGAACCTCACCATTTGAAAAAGTCCCTTGTAATTGCCCTGATGACAAGCCTAGTTAAAAATAAACGCAGAATTAGACAGGACTAGCGCAAAAATGAAAACTAATTATGCCTGTGTTTAATCACTTAACGGGCGGGATTTGTATTCCCCTTTAAACTCTACAATCATATCTACAAGGTCCTTGCGAAGTTGCAATGTGTTGTGAGCTTGTAAACCACACCTCTACCCTGCTGATTAATTGAACACAACTGCCTCTGGTTAGGGAACTGGACTGATCATGTGTATGCGGCCTATTCAGGCTGCTGGGATCTACCTCTGCGGACCACAATTTTATGTTCAAATGTCTAAATCGAGTGGATTGAAGTCTCACTTAAGCCAGTTGATGGTATGGTTTCACTGAATCTAAAATGGGAATCACGTGGATTCTTCCAGAACCAATGACTTAACCATATGCCCTATATATATTTTGTCATTCAATAAATAGCAAAAAATAGCTGATCTACAAGTTCGATGGGTTGTGAGCGTGTAGATAATTTTAGAAGAAAAAAGAAAGAAAGAAAACATGTTTATCATGAAATTTACATGATTACACACCTGAGCACTGTTGGTGACATTTGCATGGGACAAGAACAGGTAGTCTACAAATATGTAAAAGAACTCCCACATGCTCTCTCTTACTTGCAATTACAACAAACAACATTCTGGTCTTAAATAACTTTCCCTCAGGTCTATTTGATGGAGTATGTCTGTAGAATAGTTATTGGTTCAAGGAATAGTAGTCATCACCATGGTACATCTATCAGAATGTATGACACAGTATGGTTCCGTTCAAGCCTTTTATTAGTCCGTTGCACATACAAGCAGTTGGAAGAGCAAGGAGTCAAGAAGGCTTCACGGTTGTGATTTTTTCTATGAAGACAAAGAAACAGAAATATAATTATTCTCCTATCAAACTACATTTTACTACACCAAGTGACAACCACATTTAACAGTATACTGTAATACACCATGTGACATTCAATCTTCTAAATTCTACATGTACTCATGTTCTACGTGTCCTGGTATTAACCAAACTATGTTTAGACATTTCAAGGCACACAATAACCAATAATTATCACAAATAGTACAAACACTTGAACTCACTTCAATGATCATAACCAGAGCCTGCTGAGACTCCCAGGTAGAGGGCTCTCAGGGAGGATATTCTGGTGCCAAACAGAATTGAGGGGACAAAGGGTGTATATATAGCAGGCCAGTGAAGAGTGGTAACGGAGGGCAGGTGTGATAATTGAGAGCAAATGAGGGGTGGATCCAATCCAGGAATAGGGGAAGTGTTTCGGTCTAGATGACTTTTGTACAATGTCCATTAGCAATTTGCCTTACAATTGGCCATATCTGGTGAAACACTGAGGCGCACCACAGACATATGCGTGAAACATCTTCTCCTTATCGTCTGAGAATGGTCACTGGGAGCGCCGTACTAATGCATTCTCAATGGAAGGTTGTTTGGTGTTTTGTCGTTGCCGTGTCTCTTCAAGAGCGTACAGGCTGCGGTTGAGCTAGAGACACGGCAACGACAAAAAAAACAAACAACCTTCCATTGACAATGCATTAGTACGGCGCCCCCAGTGGCCATTCTCAGCCGATAAGGAGAAGATGTTTCACGCAGCTGTGTGAGTCCAGCCTAAAATAATTGTTGTAATAGCAGTTTCATGTAGTCCTAGGTCCTCCTGGTAATCATGAGTTCAGGCATGTGCACACATAGACATCAAAGGGGGCTTGAGCCCCTGCCCTGGTGAAAGAAATGCAAATGCCCTCTTTCCATGCCATACCTGACGACAGCATTCAAGATAATTAAGTGCCTTGTTCAATCTCTCCTGAACTTGAATGCAGCATCTTTTATGTTGAAAGAATTGCCCTCTTTGTGTAGAAATCCATGCCGTATGCCAAATCTCCAGTATTGACTATGCTACAGTAGTTCAGTGTAGAGATGCAATTTATGGCTCTTTGAAGTGAGCCAGAGCCATGGCTCTGGCTCACTTAAAAGAGCCGTTCAAAAGACTGGCTCATTTGGCTCTTTTGGCTCAATGCATATTTAAAATATTTTCGTTGAAACATGAATCCACCAGGTGGCACGGTCTGGCACCACATTCCTCTGCTGACAGTTGAGATCACAATTTTGTATTTACCCTTTTTATAAAACGTGTGTGTAAATTAAGCTACCTTGACTAATTTTATTCATGCAACACCTTAAAAAAAACAAGCAGGCAACAATGAACTCGCTCCTCCCTAGCGGTGTATAGCCAGGATTTACCAACTGGCTAGGCCTGGCACAATGTGAGCTTGTACATCGGCTATTTTAAAATAGCAAACATTTGAATATTTACAGGGACATAATACAGTCATTTGTCATGGAAGTGGACTTCCCAAGCAATATGGAGACGTATTAATTATAGAAATCGCTTAATAATTGTCTAAGCCATGATCAAATCAAACTGTAGTGTCTTAATTTGCTTCCTAGATAGCTGCACATTGCCGCGCCGCGCAACGCGGCGCCGGCGTCGCCGCACCGCGTCGCGAGCCAATTCAGCCAAATGAACGGCTCCCTACTCCGCGAACCGGATCCCAAGAGCCGTTCACAAGATTCGATTTGTTCGCGAACGTTGCATCTCTAGTTCAGTGTGGTATCATTATCAATCACCGAAAATAGCCGACCTCCAAGCTCACAACGCATCGCAGCGCGACACGTTGTGAGCTTGGAAGTCTGCTATTTATGGACACTGCTCCTACAGATTTTGGCCTAAAATCACGCAAAGATATTTGACCAATCTGCTAAGTAAATCGTTACCAAGACATTTCTTCACCAATGTGTTTCTAAAGGTGTGTAATAATATGTACTAAAAGGTTGAAATTCAACTCCCGGGGGAAACCTCATAAATGAATGTTTTTCCTGCAAGACAATGCTTGCAATGGATTCAGCATCATGAAAAACCCCTAGTTTGACCCCTCACATGCTACTTAAAGCATATATATTTTTAATTGTTTTCCTGTATAGTAAAGTTAATGGGACACAAACACAAATAATTTTTTATGAGGTTTCCCCCGGGAGTTGAATTTCAACCTTTTAGTACATATTATTACACACCTTTAGAAACACATTGGGGAAGACATTTCTTGGTAACGATTTACTTTGCAGATTTTCTTATGTTCCCCTTACTACATGGATCTGTCCCATTTCCCATATTCCCTGCTGCTACGTTTGCCTTCTAAAGTTTGTGTATGCGACGTGACGGTCACTTATCTCCAGATTAGGGAATCTTTTTGGTCCTAATTTGAATCTTTTCCTATTTGTGGGGTGCTCACTGGCCTAGCGGTCCAGGTGCTTACCACTTAGGCACTAATGCCTGACAGTGTGTCGGGTTCGAGTCCCGATCCCGATGACCTTTGCGCCCTGTCTCTCCCCATCGCTCTTTCCTGTCAATCTCCAGTTCAACTATCAATAAAGACACAAAAGAATACAAAAAAATCACACCAGTGTGAACTGAGCGGTGGTTGTGTGTGTGTGTGTGTGTGTGTGTGCGTGCGTGTGTGTGTGTGTGCGTGTGTGTGTGTGAGAGAGAGAGAGAGAGAGAATATTGCAGTTGATGCTCAGACTAGACTCAAGAGCACCCTCTCTGGTCACTGAGTGGTAGTTCGGGCTACATACACACATACATACATACATACATACATACATACACGGATACACGGATACACACACGGCCATGCTATGGAGCGGTCTACCACCGCTCAATAATAATAAAACAAATAAATAGAAAGCCATTTCTCAGGACAGGGAAAATGGTCCTCAAATTTTCATATTCTACTACATACTTGTAGGGACATTGGGCGCTCACAAGTATAGTGATGCAAGAACACACACACATGTGTGTGTGTTCTTGCACACACACACACACACACACACACACACACACACACACACACACACACACACACACACACACACACACACACACACACCCATCCCTAACTCAGAATGACTACTGAGTCTCTGAAAAGCTGCACCACTCAACCGCTACCTTATACGGTTGCCTAGCAACCGCATATCAAACGTCCGCTTTGCATGATTTTCCCCTGTTGTATATGTGAATACAAGCTAAGTACAGTCATGACTGCAAGAGGGTAAACATTCATTTGAATAAAGCTTTCGAAAAAGGAGAAGGCAAAAAAGGAAATATCTGAATTAAAATGTCACCTCTGTGGTGTTTTCAGTTAGGGCTGACTGAAATACACTTACCAATACATTGGATTCAACTAAAAGAAAACGGAATACAAGACAAGAGCCTAAATAGAACAAAGTACCCCCCCCCCCCCCCCCACACACACACACTTCCCCACCTCCTCCTCCTGAAACACAGAAATAAACACAATTTGCATTCAATTCGGCGAGTATTTGACAGGACACAGCTGGATGAAGCTAGCCTCGTTGAGCATGTGAGTTTGTTTGCGTGTGCGCGGGTGCATGTGAGCTGGAGTGTTACGTGTGGGTGTATGGTTAGACATAACTCTTGAGTTCTCACACACAAACAGTCCTCGCCTCGCACACTGAAATCTAGGTCATGGGAGCACATACATAGTACAGTCCTACAGAATCAGAGAGAACAATTTGGTAACAAAACTATGATTGTTTCATCTAATTTTTAATTTAGTCACAATGAAAATAGATCTACAAGCTTGCGCCGCGACACGTTGAGAGCTTGTAGAATGGCTATTTTCAGTGCAGTGCATGACACTGGCGTACAACTAAGTATATACTAGAAAAGCGTGCTCCTCCGAGCGCAGATCCCCACCAGGCTGGGTTGCATCCACAGGCCCATAGCCAATTGAAATGGAAATTGCAAAAATGTATTGGCGGCCGAGTGCTAAACAAAGCTTTGCGGTCTTCTTATTCTAGTCAATAGCAATCTCCGATGTCGTTCTGACAGTACCGTGCACAGGCCACAGCTAATGAGGTAGGTTCAGCAAGGTCCGGTGGACCGTATCGGGGGGCATCGGCACATTCCAGTAGATGGGACATTGTCTGCGCTGATCCACAGCTGCACGTGTCTTCTGGTGTAGTTCCAGGCTTTCATCGGTGCTTTGCACCTCCCTGGTTCCACACACAGTCTATTAACATTTTTGCTGCCATTTTAAACATAGCTGAACTAAGCAACTGCCAAATTGTCCTTACCTTTTAACGTGGGCACGTGCGCGCAATCCGCGCATCGCGCACGATCTGTGCATGTAACATGTACCAGCCTTGTAGACCGGACCACAGCTTTCGAAAAAAACAATCCCATTGGAAAAAGAAATATCCATTGTCAGTCTGTATCTTCCACTGTTTACAGAAAAACTCATGTAAAAGGCCGAGCTGTGCGCTATGGTCCTGCGAGGGCACGTCACGCACATAGCAGACGATATGTGCGCAGATCATATGCCAGGCGGGTAAAAGAATCAAACAGCTTCCAAATAAAAAAATCCACGTGAAAAAAGACCATGTTATGGCCGTGCAGACAGCTTCCTTGTTTACAATGGAAACCTATGGGAGCGGAGCTATGATTGGGCCTTAGACCGGATACCAGGGACGTGCTGGGCCCCTGATTCAGCCCGGGAAAAAGAGTTGGAGAGGCCCTCATTGCGCGCTATAGAGAGAGATCTCTCTCTATAGCGCTGCTGCTACTCAAAGATTTGCCATTTCAGATCATGACAAGTGACAAGCCAGTGGGCCAATTACTGTACATGAGTTATATTTCGATGTTGTCGGGTGGAAACCTTGTATGTCCAAAACCGTTTGTTATCATTTTAAAAATGATTTAAACTAGTGAAAACAGCCGGTCTACAAGCACACAACGCGTTGTGTGCGTGTAGATCTGCTGTTTTCACTACTTTTGTGCAATGGCCTGGTATGATGAAGCAGGGCTTTGCTTTGCGAAAAGATGTATACATTTGAAACTTGGAGATACAAGGTTTCTAGCCGACAGTGACGATTTACTTTGTTGGCCGCCCAGCCCCCAAAATGGAACGAAGGCCGATATTTTATTTGTATTTTTTTCCTAATGGCCGGCCTGGTCCGGGAATGAACCGGCCGTTCGGGAGTTGTCCCGCTTTTCCCAATGGCCAGCACGTCCCTGCCGGATACGGAAACCTAGATCAGGTCAAAACAGGAAATACGGCCGGATACAGTTAGGAGGCGGGCCTAAAAAGTCCGAATCGGCTATAAACAGCGACCATACTTTTAATTGTTTCATAATGATTAAAGCTAATTAAATTTCCGGGATCTACGGGCATGGCAGAGCGGTACAGCGGGAAATCTCCAGTTTCCACGGGAATAGCAGGAAATTAGTTATTAAGTGACTTCCAGGTTTACCAGCCAAGGTCGTGGCCATAGCGAGGTGTGATTCCTCTGTCCAACCATGCAAGAGCTTGTGTGTCATAACCCTATACCATTCATCTTCCCAAATGTTGGCCCTTGCTTCTTGTTTGGTTGTCTGGAGGGGCAGGACTATGTGGCCATGCAAGGGGTGTCTATGGCTATCTCCAGTGTTCTCCATTCATCTCCTAATCATCTGGCGATCGGGGGAGAGATGCCGGCTAGCGCATAGAGAGGTGTGTTGTCTTGATAAACAGGTGTCATTTAAAGGCTGTGTCGACCAGTTTGGTGTGATAGTCTAGTGGTATTTCTGAAAAATGGGATTGTTAGAGGCATTTTGGGGTAAAAGTTGGGAACCAGTCTATTTTACACAATTCAAGGGTGCTGAATCTGAAAAAATGGTTACCAAGCAAAATTTTGAGTTTTTGACCTTCTTAATTTGCATAACAAAATAGCTGCAGAATTGTCAATTTTAAACTATTTCTTCAAGGGATATTTCACTTTCAAAAAACATTTAGTAATTTTATCGTCTAATCAAGCTTTTGGGAACACCCAGGACAGTTTTTGAGTTGTTTGATTCAGTTTAGATTTAGATATTTGATATTCATTTTATCAGACACGCCCCCTTCCTATACAAACCCATTGTAACTTCAAACTCCATTTTAACCATGATAGATTTAATGAGAACACCTGTCCTTTTTTCTGGTGACTCCTGATATGCTCCTAATACGTGAGCAGGTTATGTTTTGTCAATAACATTTTTCATTTATCTTTAATAAGTTATTAATTGTATTTTATTTCTTTCATTTTCCCAAATAATTATAGAAAATAAACTAAAAAGGTTATCGAAAGAACACTACCTGTTCGTGTATTAGAAGGGCATCAGGAGTCACCAGAAAAAATAATGGGTGTTTTCATTGAATCTATCGTGGTTAAAATGTTTTATTTTTATTATATAGATATTTATTTCACTTAAATACAAAAACATTTTAACCATGATAGATTCAATGAAAACACCCATCCTTTTTTTCTGGTGACTCCTGACGCCCTCTTAATACACGAACAGGCAGTGTTTTTCGATAACTTTTTTAGTTTCTTTTTAATAATTATTTGGGAAAATGAAAAATAAATAAATACAAAAAAGAAATTATTAAAAAGAAATGAAAGGAGTTATCGAAAGAACACAACCTGCTCACGTATTAGGAGGGCGTCAGGAGTCCCCAGAAAAAAGGACGGGTGTTTTCATTAAATCTATCATGGTTAAAATGGAGTTTGAAGTTACAATGGGTTTGTATAGGAAGAGGGCGTGTCTGATACAATGAATATCAAATATCTAAATATAAACTGAATCAAGCAACTCAAAAACTGTCCTGGGTGTTCGCAAAACCCTGATTATATGATAAAATAATGAAAAGTTTTTTGAAAGAGAAATATTGCTTGAATAAATAGTTCAAAATGTACAATTCGGTAGCCACTTTGTTATGCAAATTAGAAGGTCAAAAACTCAAAATGTTGATTGGTAACCAGGTTTTTCAGATTCTGCACCCCTGAATTATGTAAAATGGCCTGGTTACCCACTTTTACCCCCAAATGCCTCTAACCTGCTTATAGAAGGCCTTTTTCCAGAATTTCTGCCTGACTATGACGCGATCGGCTCCAGCTTGAGCAGGCATACTATGCTGTAGCTTTGCGGTTCAAGACTTTCACTACAAGATAGGAACTCAAAAAAGAATACATAAAACATCACTTTGCTTAAAATGTACAATTCTTAAACAGTTAAGGTTAGGACAATACGCCTGACTACACCACAGGAGGAGAGGAGCCCCTAAGAATGTTCAACAAGGTGTAATGTGACCAACTGTTTCTCCTCTAAACACGATGGAACAAGAGTCATTTTGTGCAAAAAATTGACATATATACTTTATTCCAAACAGAAGTGCCTACTGTAGATTAATTATTTTTGGTTAAAAATACCAAGGCATAAGTTCAGTAAGGAAAATTACTTTGATGAAATGACAAGATGTTGATGTTGATGTTGAAGATTACTCTCCTCTGGCTAAGAAAGAGCCCGTGCACACGGTAGTGACAGTACCACCACCTCTGTATTCAAAATCATTAAAAAAGAACATACTACACTAGAAAAAGTACTCCTCGGAGCACAGGTCTGCGTCAGGTCAAGTAGGTTATTGTTCCTGGTGGCCAATGTGAAAAGGGTGCCATTTCTTCCTAGGGCTTTCACGGCAATCGAACGCTGCGTCCATGATTTGAGGATTTTTTGTTCCAAAAACATGTTAGAAATCGACCTGCTGGTGGCACTATAACAGGCTAATGTGAAAACGGTGGCATTGCTTCCTCGGCCTAGTGGGAACGTGCGTGCACAATTCACCAGCATTGCTCGCTGTGTTCATGATTTGAGGCATTTTGTTCAAAACTGACCAATCCTACAAACTTTGGAAGCCAATCTTAGCCTATCAGGATGCAATATGGGAAATCGGTTAGATCCATGTTCATCACATGACAACATTTGTAGGAGTACTGTAAAAATTAAAAGAAAAGAAAAGGGAAATATCTGCCTCATGGTGGCGCTATAACTGGAAAAATGTGGCCAACAGTGCTGGAGATTAGCTGGTAGCCTATAACAGACAGACACTAGCCCAAACCAAACAAAGGCCAGCAGTAGCATTGGCCATACAACAATTATAGAGCATAGCATTAAACAAGGTTATTCAGGGCTACACATGTTGCTGAGCTCTGGCCTGAGAGGGAATTAAATCACCATCACGTGCAGCAGAGTCAAAATGGCTCTCTACTGGGAGGAACTCAACTTTTATCACTTCCTAACTACTTCCTTCCAGCCTAGGTCAGGTGACCTATAGGCTGGTCATGGGCACAGACACAAGTGAAAACATAATCCCTCACCTTGGGCCATTCCGGCCTCCTGGCAGGGATCAGTACATAGATAAACTGGCATTACTGTACCCTGGTGACCCCCAATAACCTCACTGACTGAATCACATGTGCATCAACCTGTATGTGTTAACTGGGGGCAGGGCTGAAGAACAATATAGGCCTCTATTGAATTTTCCAACATGATAGCTATTGCATAGTGCTGAAATAGGTAAAGCTAAATGTAAATACACTAGAGGTTCGCGGCCCTTCGGGCCGCTCACATCTAGAGTCCACGCCCTCTTTTTTTTTTTTTTTTTTTATTTAAAAAAAAACTAAAAAAAAAAATAATAATAATAATTTTTTTTGAAAAAAAAAAGTTTTTTTGTAAAAAAAAAAAAAGTTTTTTGAATAAAAAAAAGTTTTGGCCTAATTGTGTTATTATTGTTTCTATAATAGGCCTGCCAATGTTTTATTTTCATTATTTCAATGTTTTCATTTTAGCACACACACACACACACACACACACACACACACACACACACACACACACACACACACACACACACACACACACACACACACACACACACACACACACACAGACACACACACACACACACACAGACAGACAGACAGACAGACAGACAGTATCTTGCTGTGAACTCTAGAGGTGAGTGGCCCGAAGGGCCGCGAACTTCTTGTAAGATACAGGCTCTCGGCTAGCTAGCTACAGGCTCTCGGCTAGCTAGCCCAGTAACAGTGGATTCTAGTTGTTAATTCCAGAAGAAAAGCTTGGTTGCTGGTTGGCTATTTCTTCCCTATTCCTACTTGTCTTGAGAGCAGAGCACAGAGAGGAGGGGAGGTAGCAGAATGCAGGCTCTCGCTGCTGCGCGCCCGGTAGCTGCATACCCCTGCCATACCCAAGTGACGCCCCTGATCCTAGCGATTGAGACTCTCTCTCTCTCTCTCTCTCTCTCTCTCTCTCTCTCTCTCTCTCTCTCCCCCTGTGCAGCGCCCCCCCCTTCCCTCTTGTAATCTGAGACTCTCTCTCTCTCTCTCTCTCTCTCTCTCTTGCTCTCTAGCGAATGAGCGGACGGCATAGGGTTGTGGGCGGTATTCCTTACGCTCTTCTCCCTACAAAGTACGTTCTTCTCCCTACCGTTGAGTCGAAGTAGAGTTGGAGTGGATGCAGAGTGGGCGTGCACGGGCTTGGAAGTGGGATGCGGCGTTAAGCCAATTGTAAATATAAGATAAGCCTACATGGGCCTTAACAAGAGATAAGACCGACACACAATGGGGCTTTGAACGTTGTATGTTTGGGCAACGCATGCAGATGTGTTTTCAGGAATGCCTGCAAAAATCCATTTGAATCGCTTTCCCGACAACTTTTGCTGCGTCTCAATCCCGATCTCTCTCCCCATTTCCTGTCAGTCTACAAAGCGCCCATGCGAAAGTGGGGCTTGGCGGACGGAGCAGCATGTGAGTGTGGGGAGCCGGATCAGACCGCTGACCACATAATTAACGCCTGTCCTCTATATAAACCACAGTCAGAGGCCGGCCTCTTCGATTTGGGACCTGAGACGAGGGCGTGGCTGTACGCTACTGATCTGGACATCGGATGACACACGAAAGAAGAAGAAGAAAGAAGAAGTCAGTCTATCGTCCTATCAATAAAGTCATAAAATCCCCCAAATAAATCGTATAAATAAATGTAAATAAATTACTCCCTGCTCCCACTGCACATGGAGGTTCACAGAACCTCTATTGTTCACTCCAGTTTGCGCTAAACCCAGACGATATGTTCTATACAGTCTAATGGAAAAGTGTTGGTGGAAATACCATGAGCCGTTCTGAGAGATCTCGAGGTCCATGTCCCTCTCGCTTCCTCACCACTGTCAAATAAATCATGATAAGAACACATCCCTACCACAAACTCCCTGTTACATCCTGACAGGATGTCTGGAAAGACATACACGGTAATGCACAATAGACCTTTTTAGTATGCCCAGCCTTTATTAAACACCTGCAGAATATCCAGTCTACACTGTGAAAATCACCCCATTTCCTTTCCTATTCATTGGCTATCTCGTCCTCTTTGCCTAGGCACAATAACAATCGAAAGCGAAAAGACAGAAGTCAAAACGTTTTGGATTTCCTACTGGAATATGCTTTCTTGGACATTCTACAAGACGCTATGATAATTTTTCGATAGAAATGTCATACGATTTTAGTCGACTAAATAAATCTACAGTTGATTTTGTTGACACAAATGTATTTTGGCAGGCCTTAATGGCGTCGTAATGCCTGATTATACACTTTCAGGTGTCAGGTTTCATGCTGAATATAGCTGCTCTACAAGCTCACAACGCACCGTGCTGCGATAGTCATCATAGTCATAATTTGTATTTAGTTTTCGTCATTAAAACATTGAACATCGAACATTGTTTGTCATAGTTTTAGTCTACGAAATTAACACTCCAACCCTGAGCCGTGGCTCAGCTGCCTCTGGCAAACGTGTGGAGTGCCGTAGGCAAGGTGAACTTACTTCTGAGTGAAGACAAGACTGAGAAAATCAGCACTCATCTTGATTCATGGTGTGTAAGCATTATGAGGGCTGTTATCGTACAGTCCATTTTTTTTATGAATGACATGAACTTTGAGATAAAGAAAATGTCAACAGTTTGATTGCATTTTTTAACAATGCAATGGAATATGATGCAACCCAATCCTCTCTCTGGAAAGGTATTAATCGTGTTACTCAGATTTTCTTTTCTTTTTTCTTTTTTTCAGTTAATAAAATACATTTAAAATAAAACATTCGCTTCATTGTAAGCTCTGAGAATGATGTGAATTGCAAGTCGACATACTGTACAGTAAATATTGCAATAGCTAGTCATATTATGGTGTAGATGGGACTCCTAGATGGCACCTAAAATTAAACTTCAGGTACAGTAGACCTGTGGCAACTCCTCTATCCATACTCCCAGATCCGCTGGCACATGAATGATATGCTCCCTGCACTTTTGATAAGCTAATAGGCATCTCCGTCGAGGCAAATTGATAAACGTGACTCTGTCACCGAGACATGATTCACTATTGATTAACGTTTAGCGGTGTAGGATCTTTAACATCGCACGACGGTACAGAGGCAGAACATTTTCCTCTCTATTGTTCTCACACACACACACACACACACACACACACACACACACACACACACACACACACACACACACACACGCACACACACACAGAGCAACTCCTCAACCCCCCCATCTGCTATATGGCTCCATTTCCATATGCCCAGCTCCACTAGGCGAAGGATCCATCAGATACGGAGCAGAAGAGAGACTGACAGAGAGAGAGACAATGTAAATTCATCTACTTTGGCCCCTTTATCTGTTTTTCAAAAGATAATATATTCGTTGATTTTATCATGGGGCGGCGTGGTGTAAACGGGTGAGAATGGAAATAAATTGCTCCATTGAAACAGACTGCAAAGCACTGAGGCGTGGCAGGAGTGGTGTGGGATGAATGAAGTGTGTTTGCTGCTGTGGGTGGTGGAGGTGGGTGGGTGGGTGGGGGGGGGGGCTGTTGAAGGTGCAATAAAGGAGGAATCATACAAATTATGATTCATTCAGGGACATATGCTGGGCCCCTGATTCAGCCCGGGAAAAAGAGTTGGAGAGGCCCTCATTGCAGCGCTATAGAGCTGCTGCTACTCAAAGATTTGCCATTTCAGATCATGACAAGTGACAAGCCAGTGGGCCAATTACATGAGTTATATTTCGTCGTTGTCGGGTGGAAACCTTGTACGTCCAAAACCGTTTGTTTTGTATTTATTATTTTTAAAATATACACAACGTATTTATTATTTTTAAAATATACACAACGCCTCACGGTGCGAGGCGTTGTGCTTGTAGATCTGCTGTTTTCACTACTTTTGTGCGGCGGCCTAGTATGATGAAGCAGGGCTTTGCTTTGCGAAAAAATTTACAAATTTGAAACTTGGAGATACGAGGTTTCTGCCCGACAGTGACGATTTACTTTGTTGGCCGCCCAGCCCCCAAAATGGAACGAAGGCCGACATTTTATTTTTATTTTTTTTCCTAATGGCCGGCCTGGACCGGACAGGAATGAACCGGCCGTTCGGGAGTTGTCCCGCTTTTCCCAATGGCCAGCACGTCCCTGTTATGATTGGACTGACTTACAGCCTTCCATTATGGAAAGTCATGGTGAACACTTGCACACAAGAAGTACTATATAATAATGGTTTAGCCACTTTACAACCTGGTGTCTCTATTTTTCAAATATAGAAAAGAAAGTAGATCTATACAAGCTGCCTACGCGTTGGGATGCGATGCATTGCGAGCCTGTAGATCTGCATTTGTTTAGGACACTGTCGAACAAACAAGTAGGCCTATAACGTCGTTGTCAGGTGGAAACCTTGTACGTCCAAAACCTTCCTTTTTTTGGAATTATTAAAAAAAATCGAACCTCTGTTCGAAGTGGAGCTGTGTGTGTGTGTGTGTGTGTGTGTGTGTGTGTGTGTGTGTGTGTGTGTGTGTGTGTGTGTGTGTGTGTGTGTGTGGTGTATTGCAGTTGATGCTCAGGGCAGGCTAGACTCAACAGCACCTCTCTGGTCACCCAGGGTACTCAGGCTACACCAGAGGCTACATACAGACAGACAGACAGACAGACAGACAGACAGACAGACAGACAGACACACACCGCCACGTATAGGGAGCTTGTGTTCCACACAGCTCCAAAAATGACTATCTACAAGCACACAATGCCTGTAAGTGAAACTTGGAGATACAAGGTTTCTGCCCGAGCGATAAATAGGGCTTTAGTGGTTAGCACATTTAGACACTTTCAAGTTTGCCTCTGATTCCCGTTCATCATTTATTGATGTCCCTCTGCCAGCAAGCCAAGTGCAGATATAAGCAAAGTCAGAGAGGCAGGAAAAATTCATGAGCGTCTCCAACAATAAAACAGAGCAAGCTGGAGGCAATCCAAATGTGTCTTTTCTCGGACATGGAGTATAATTGAAAGTCAGTCAGAGATCAGGCGGGCTGAGCTATCACAGCTCAAGCAGTCCTCAGACTCAATTCGCTGTAACTGGCAGAAACAGACATAGGCTATAGGTGGTTGTGGTGGTGTGATGTGTGTGTGTGTGTGTGTGGGGGGGGGGGCTCTTCAAATAGAACTATACACACAAAAAACACAAACTCAGTAACCTTTGCACCAACAACTACAATAATCTTTATCCTCTGTCACTCTCCTTAATACACAGTCAAATCCTGTGTTCGTTTACTGGTGAAAGTGTTCAAAACTGACGTGTAATAAGCCAATTCTTTCACTTTCAACACTGAATTAACACTGGATTTTTGCGGTGTGGCAGAGGGTTCATATTTTAGATAGTAATTAAAGAATATAAAAGATCAAATGTTTTCATTTACTCTTTTCTATCGTTTTAGAGATTTTAATTATTTTGATTTCAGTGGCTAGGGGCATGCGTACAAGTGGCTAAATATGTATTTTTATACAGAATAAGCCCATTCAAAAGATGCACCACAATCTTTCATGGGCAGATGTGACTTCTGGGGTTACTGTAAAAAGCAATAAAGAAATTGCAGGCATATTGTGTCTAAAAAGACATATTTAGCCACATGTACACATGCCCCCATGCGTACGCATGCCCCCACATTTTAGCAAACGATAGAACGAAGTAAATGAAAACATTTTGACACTCACTTTTTCTTTCTTTTTCTATCTAAAATATGAAACCTTGTTGTAAAAAAAACAAAGTTGTCCTTTTAAAGCACTAATATTACGTCCAATATAAGTTGTAATTCAGGGGGATTCCTAGCCAGCATGCACAAGGGGCCATTCTTAAGGCCCGTAGTGGTTTATCACAGAGAGTTATCTCATGTGGGTCAAATTGAATGCCACTGAATGGTCCTCACTATCACCACTAGTGTGTTCTAAAGCTGGGATGGGTGGAGGAGAGGGGCGGTGGTGAGGGTCTGCCAGTAATATGAGACACGAGCCGATGTGTTGATGGTCGGGGTCCATCTCTGTAAGCTCACACAGAACACCAACTAAAAGCTCTCCTGTTCCTTACTGTGTCAGGGAAATTCAAAACCACTGACTGCATTGAAAGACAAGACATTAGCATCCACTCTTCCCTCCTATCAGCCCTCTCTTTCCTTTTCGTTTCTTTTATTGTCTTTCTGTTGCCCCTTCCGTTCCTTTTTCTTTCCCTCCCTGATGTCCACGGTCTATCGCAGTCACCGCCATAATAGCCAGTTTTCTGTCTCTTTCCCTTTCAGTGCTATATGCCACCAATTGTTCTATTGTGTTGTTGCATTGTTGTCGTTCGTATTCCACACGGCAAGGATTCAGCCCAGATGTTTAACACAAGGCATTCCAATTATCATGCTCTATTTGTCTGTGCTTGTGTGTGTGTGTGCACGTGTACTGTATATCTGTGCACAATGCAAGTTCTCTGTGTGTGTGCGTGTGTGTGTGTGTGTGTGTGTGTGTGTGTGTGTGTGTGTGTGTGTGTGTGTGTGTGTGTGTGTGTGTGTGTGTGTGTGTGTGTGTGTGCGTGTGTGCGTGTGTGCGTGTGTGCAAGCGTGCGTGCGTGCGTGCGTGCGTGCGTGCGTGCGTGCGTGCGTGCGTGCGTGCGTGTGCGCGCGTGCGTTTCTTGCGAATGGGACAAACACTGCCTAATCAGATTTGAAACATTCACGCTCAATATGCATCCATAATCCAGCATGAAAAAGTTAAATGAAGTCTTTACATGCTGACACTGGTGAAGGGAAGGTCTTGCTATAAGTTTTATCCCCAACTCCCCGTTCTCTCTGTCAAGTGGCATGCACTTTGGCACTTGGCCTTACTGATCATCGTTGTCAGGTGGAAACCAAGAGGTGGTGCCAGTTTTCTACTTTTTGTTTTGTATGTGTCTATGAAGTAAACATTACTTTAATAGACCACCAAAATACTTTATAAACGTTAAGGACGTCCACAATTACAACACCAGAGGCTGTGCCACAGATCACGTTCCACCCAAAGTCAACTCAAACAAAGGGTCAAACTCGTTCTTCTGCTATACAACCAAAATGTGGAACGCCCTACCGAAGGCCTTAAAGGAGTGTGGTTCCCATCCTTTAAAATCGCCCTGAAAAACCACTTACAGGCGGCAGCCATTCGCAACTGGCAATAACAAACTTTGTATTTACCTACTGTATGTATTTTTTGCGCTGTTTATTTTATTTTTATTTACTTTTTTTTACAATATCTACTGCATAGTACTGTGTTCTATCCGTCTGTCATTCAATGTTATATGAGATACTTCAATGGTTTCCTATGGAAATAAGCTTAGTCTTTTCTAGGATCTCCTTTTAGTTGACCTTGTACCAGTGAACTGTACCGTCATGAAACTGTACTTTTTTCTATGCAAACTTCTAATAAAGTCTTCAATCAATCAATCAATCAATCAAACCAGGTGGGGATATAATGTGGAGGTTTGTCTTCCCCATGTATTTTTGTTTACTTCCTGAAAGCTGAAAGCCTCTTAGTCAAAAGGTCCAGTCAAAAAAGATTAAATGACATCATATGCTCATCCCCTCCCCTTTTACCATTCACCCAACACTGTGGGTGTGGCTAACTTCAGCTGGGTCGCCACCCACCTGACAACCAGGCATACCAGGTATGTGTGTGTGGCCACATAAAAAATAATTTTAACTCTTTCTGTACACTTTTTTTTTAATCTTCCTCCTAGTATAATCATAATACTTGATCATCATGTTGAACTCAATTACACCCCCCAAAAATGGAACTTTGAATATTGTGTATTTTCTGTGTTCTGGGGTTTTCTGCATAAATAGGCTCAGAAAAGTGAAACGATTGGCCCCCCTTCTTTGATGTCACAGGGCTCTATTTTGCTTATCTTCAGTACCAGCTCTTATGCCTTAACTTAAAGGCCTGTCCATGCTGTCTCTGACCAGCGAACTTTTCGTTGGAAAGGTCCGGTTCATCTACAACATGACGTTGCTCGCATCTTCTGAAAAGCATTACCCCGAATCAGAGTTTGGAAAGCTGCATATCGGAAAGTCAGAACTCTCAAACGAAAAGTTTGGTGGTCGGAGACAGCATGGACAGGCCTTTGAGTTAAGGCATAAGAGCTGGTACTTAAGACAATCAAAATACAGCCCACAGTCTAACCCTAACCCTAACCCGCCACCTCCCCTCTCTTTCTCCCCCAATGGTGATGACTGACAGACAAAAATCGAGTAAACCTTTTAATACTCGTTTGAAGGACCTGGTCCTTAGGACCATGATAAAGACTTTTATGATGTCCAAAACCGTTAGGTTTCAGGAAATGGAAAAACCCATCTATTTTCCAATAGATTTTGATAGTTATTTTAGTCTCACGTACATTTTTCATTCCCGCAGACTTTCAATCTCGCGACCCCTATTTGGCACGGTCATTATTGGCCAAAACATTTTAAATGATGAAAATAGCAGATCTGCAAGCACACGACATGTTGCATTGAGATGTGTTGTAATCATATCGATATGATGAGGTTTGAGCAATAATTTATATAAAAAAATGGGCTTCTGACAACTACATCTACAACAATATCACACTTTAAGTAAGCAGCATATCCTTCGCCCCCAAAATGTGTGTGCGTCTCTCTCTCTGTGTGTGTGTGTGTGTGTGTGTGTGTGTGTGTGTGTGTGTGTGTGTGTGTGTGTGTGTGTGTGTGTGTGTGTGTGTGTGTGTGTGTGTGTGTGTGCGCGCTTTGCAGACTTTGTGCATGCATGTGTGGTGCAGGGTGTGGGAGTGATGCACAGGTCCTCTCACATCAACCACATCCCCTTGAACTCCACGTGTTTCCTCTGCTCTCTCGCTCAGAGGCTTCCTCATTTTATATTGTATAGAATCACACCGCAGACATTATTATTATTATTATCATCATCATCCATGTGCCGGTACAGTGTGCAATATGAATGTGGATGGGAAGAGCAGGAGCTGTGCGGGAGTGTGTGTACAGTCTGTGAGTGTGTGCATGGGTGCATGCGTCAGGGATGTGCATAGAATGTTAGAGAGGCAGGGGCTGAAATTTCGAAAAAGGGCTTTTTGGTGAAAACATCGAAAATAGCAGACCTCCAAGCTCACAGCGCGTCGCAGTGAGCTTGGAGGTCGGCTATTTTCGATGCTTGATTTCTACACATTTCTTGATTTCAACATAACATTCAACATTCAAGTTCAGGATGCTGCCTTCAGGTATGGCATGGAAAGAGGGCATTTTGCATTTCTTTCACCGTAGCAAAAACTGCATTCATGGTCTGGAGAGGGCACTTTTTTACGTACGGATATAAGGGCAGGGGCTCGAGCCCCCTTTGATGTCTATGTGTGCACGTGCCTGGCGTGCATGTGCGACTGTGCGTGCGCGTACGTGTGTGCGCGCTCGCTTATGTGTGTGTGTGTGTGTGTGTGTGTGTGTGTGTGTGTGTGTGTGTGTGTGTGGAGGATGGGGGCTGGGGGTTTGGAGGAATTTCTCTGGAATCTTACAGCAGCTGGTTGGCTGCTGGGCTGGTTTCCATGGCAACGTGTGTAAAAAGAGTGCAGGCACTGTCCCTCAGTCCCGTATCGGTGCTCTATACAAAGACTAACGTTTCAGAAATACATGCTCTCCCTTCCGCTTATCCCCCTCCCTCTCTCTCTCTCTCTCTCCCTCTCTCTCTCCCTCTCTCTCTCCCTCTCTCTCTCTCTCTCCCCCTTTCTCTTCTCTACCCTCTAATCCACGCCACTACCTCAGATTGAGAGGCATCTCTCTGAGTGGAGGGACAAAAGTATTGCTATTAACAGCTGTTTGTGATTCCACTAAACATTCTGTGCAGCAAATATCGGTTCCACATCCTTTTAACATAGTGCAGACTATGGTGGCCAACAAGGACCAAAGGCTATACCTCGAAAACACTGTCTTCAAAATATTCAATCAACATGGAAATTTGCCCCTGCACCGATAATTGATTAGGACAGAAGAAGAAGAAAATAAAAATAAAAATAAAACGTAACTGTGAGTAGTACTCACCACAATCACCACTTGCAAAGATTTTGTGTAATATAAAAAGATTGACTCACAGAAAACCTTGACTGTTGCAAATGAAAAACACTAGCTGATGCAACACCAGGGACAGTGCAGTCCAGCCAAAGTATACAATGTTACTTTAAATGGTGAGGTGTGCACAATCCAGCATTGTAACTAATAGTGCATTGCCTGATCAAACATGCAAAATGAGTTAAGTCTTTTCAGGTATCATACTAGAATTAGATTTTTTTTAATACACCTGTAATGAAATTGCAGTTTCAGATGATAATTTCTGCTGAGAGTGTATGTGTGTGTGTGTGTGTGTGTGTGTGTGTGTGTGTGTGTGTGTGTGTGTGTGTGTGTGTGTGTGTGTGTGAGAGAGAGAGAGAGAGAGAGAGAGAGAGAGAGAGAGAGAGAGAGAGAGAGAGAGAGAGAAAATGGTGCAAGAAGGTTCTAATTAATTAAATAGAGATGTTCAGCTATGTTGATTTCATGTATGAGATGGAGGAGAAAGACAGAAATTAAAAATGGTTTTCTTTCTATCGTTTGCTTGCCATAATTTAATTATTTGACTAATTAATCAGAAGTTCTGGAGAGGACCTCAAGACAGGCAATGCCGCAGGGCAATAGGCATTGCGCACACATAGGGACTAATACGAACATCTGGGGCCCTCCTTGCTGTTCCTAATTAATTTAGATTCAAATAATGTACAGTAAAATAATAGAACATAGTGGAACATTAAAGTGAGATTATGAGTTGTGTGTGCATGTGTGTATGTGTGTATGTGTGTGTGTGCATGTGTGTATGTGTGCATGTGTGTGTGTGTGCATGTGTGTATGTGTGCATGTGTGTGGAGGGAGGAAATTGGTGTCTCTAGCAGATTATTATGTGATGAATTAATATTAATATACTTTATAGGCTCTACTGAAGCCTTTTTTATTTCATGTAAAACAAAAAAGGCAAAGAAAGATATGAATTCACTCAAATGTTTCATACCGGTATGCATCAATGCGTGATGGTGCATGTCGATACTCCTCCATGGCATAAAAACATTGGAGCAGAGCAGAACTAACAGACGTTACATCTTGCAATGTGTGTTCTCAAAGTGGATTCCAGGGACTCTGTGGGTTTCTTGATGGGGGACTCTAAATTGACCCATACAAGTCTGTAACTCTGACAGACCTAACGGGTCCATTTGGTTCCATTTGTACACTGTCACAGTTTTTTTATATATATATTTTTTTTATTGGCTTTTTTAACATATAACACATAGACATAAAGACATCCACATTCACACACATTCACTCACACACACACACACACACACACACACACACACACACACACACACACACACACACACACACACACACACACACACACACACACACCACCTGCACATGCCCATTTCCACTCTTTCTTTCTTTTTTTCTCTTCTTCTTTCTCCCATGCCCAACATCACACAAAGAAAAAAAAAAAAATAATAATAATAATAACAAAATCAAATAACATTGTTTACATCATTTTCTTTCCCATTTGTTTTTCACTTTCCTCCTCTTTTTTTCCCCTTTCTCTCCAACCATACATTGCCATTGTGAACATGAGCACTATCCTTAAGTGTTTGTTTTTCCGTAGCATTCATATATATTTCCCAAAGCTGGTCAAACTCGTTCTGTCTACCCCTAACTATATACGTTAGTCTCTCCAGTCCAATAGAGTTCTCGATGCCACATCCTCAACGTATAGGGGCATCAACGCTTTTCCAACATAGTGCCACCACCACTCTTCTAGCTTGGAGAAGACCAAAATCTAAGATTTTGGTTAGTTTTGCTGGTTGTATAAAGTTATCTGTTGTACACTGTCACAGTTAAGGGGAGACCTTGACATGTAAAAGTTTGAGAAACACTGCATCCTACCTCCTGATACCGGTATGTGCTTTCAGAGCAGAGGGAGGGGTCTGCTCTGCCATGGCATTGGTCCGAAGGTTCATTAGTCCGAATTTGTTATGAATACTATGCCTAAATCTAACTCTAACCCTAACCCTAACCTTAACCTCAGTAACCCTAACTAAATTCGGACTAATGAACCTTCGGATTTATGGGCAGTCCCCGATATGTGCTTTCAGAGCAGAGGGAGGGGTCTGCTCTGCTGTGGGCTACTTGTCTGAACATGGCTTTGGGCTTTCCAGACCTCAGCCATGCTCATGAACATGAACATAGGAATATACACTGAAGTTAGGTGGAAGAGGGGACTTTTTCGACATACATTTCTGTCATAGCAATTACAGACAAGGAAGAAACTGAGTGGAGAAACACAACTAATGCAGATTCTTCCATTTAGGTGTACTGCATGATAAAATTAAGCAACTGTACATCCTATTGTGCCTGGCAGGACCACATTACCTCATTTTTGGATCAAGATGGCAAGAATCAAAAGTGACTATGAAAGAGGGTTATTACGGTAAGGCACAGGTGGCAATAGCTTCAGTGATAAAAAATAAGAGACTGCTCGACTTGTTACAACAGGTACAGTGACTAAAGTTAAGTCTGCCTTTCGATCTATAGAGAAAAAGAAGAGCAGCTCTTGCCAGGTGGTGACTGAGAATTCTCTTGGCATGGTTTGGACATTGGGTCTACTTGTCACCTTAGAGCAAGGGTTATTTGAACAGGAGACATCACCTATGTAAATGTCCATATATGGGTATTCCCCAGAATCCCTTTCATGCCATATGAAGATCCTGGTGTCATACATCACTGGCCTGATGGCCAAGACATGGCTCATATCTGTGTGGCTGGTTCGGATCTCCATGTACAGGCATAAAAGGGATTGTATATTGTGATGTAATGGGAACCACTCTAACAGAATCCTTTCATGCCCATATATGTAGATCCCTGACGTCATCAATATTAAGCATGGGAATGGGAATGCCCATATTTATATGGAGGAAGACAGCCCATATCTGTGTGGCTGGTTCAGACAGGGATCTCCATGTATGGGCATAAAAGGGATGTACCATATACCTTATACCATATACCTAGAGCCTTTGTTTCTGTGAAAAGAACATTTTGAAAATTGCTAAAAATGTGTATTTATTAAATGTAGTAGCCTATATCAAATAATGAAAATATTAAAATATGTTTTTATATAGGATCAAAGGTGTTATGGTCATGATTCACTGAGATCCTGGATGGCTTGGTTCTAGGGCTTAACATAATTGTTATAAATATTTTTGTAAAAATCTATGGGGAAAATTAATGGGAGATTTTTAGTGGCACCAGTAAACCACTTCTTCTGCCATTACCTGTCATTAAAGTTGCAAGTAGTCTACTTGCCAGCCCATAGAGCCCCATTGTGAACCCGGACATATTGAGTACACTAATGTTTTATGTTAGAAATGTTGAGTATGGGTCCCCAGCATGTAGAAACTGCCGGATGCTAACTTGCATATGTTGAGCAATTTTCATAATTTGCATAATTTGATTTATTTAGCATAATCCCCCATAATAATGGATAATATGTCAAAAACTGATTTGAACAATATTAGAGTGGTTTTGGGGGTTATTGAGGATGCTGAATCCATTTTCTAAATTCAAAATGGCCGTTTTAAACCGGAAATGGCCTTATACCAACTTAAAGTGGGGTGATTTTGATACTTTTTTGTTGATTTTCCAGTTGGTATAAGGCCATTTCCGGTTTAAAACAGCCATTTTGAATTTAGGTCAGAAATGGATTCAGCGTCCTCAATAACCCTCAAAACCACTCCAATATTGTTCAAATCGGCCAATCAGTGTTTGACATATTCCATTATTATGCAATTATGCAAATTATGAAAATTGCTCAACATATGCAAGTTAGCATCCGGCAGTTTCTACATGCTGGGGACCCATACTCAACATTTCTAACATAAAACCTTGGTGTACTCAATATGCCTGCAGGGTTCAGATTCTGGCAAGTGACATTACTCACCTAAAACCAGCGCCTGCTCACTTGTGTGTTATTAAAGGAACGCTGGCACCTCCTGGTGGAGAAAACAAGTCTATCAGCTTGAGAGACACTTGCAGATGTTCATTGGAAGTCACATGCCACGCATAATTCTAACATAAATTAATTAATTAAGCTGTGGTGGCTGCATCAGCCTGCATGTATATTCCATTGTGTGTGTACGTTTCCTCATCAATATAGTAGGCTATCATAAAGGAGGCTGGAGTTACAGTGTGGAAAAAGATACACAAAAATAATTACATGATGATGACTGAAGACTTAGCTAGCCATTAAGTTTATCTTTACTATCACTGTAGTTTTTACACTAAAACAATCCAAACTTTTAGACTACAGTCGTGGTTCCCAAACTTTTCAGGTCGATCGAGACCCAAAAGAGAGATGGCACTAGACGTTTGCCTGGCTGGGACCCCAAGTGAAAACAGCAGATCTACAAGCACGTTTTCTTAATGCCACATTGTGTAGGCCTACTTGTAGATCGGACATTTTCACTACTTTTTTATATGGTATAGGATATAGCATATAGGCCTATATATTTATGGGATTTCTTAGATTTAGCATGCGGATCACACGCGGTCACAGATGGGTCAAAACAGACGTTCGTCTGGTGGTCATTATTAAACACCGGAACAGTCTCAGCTCAGCACAATTAACACACGTTAGACGTTAACTTACAAGCAAGCATGTAATTGTAAACTTCCGTCAAGTTGGTGTCATCTGCGAGGAGACGGCTGACAACAGTGAAGCACCATAATGAAGATCTTCGACAGCTGGCTGCAACAAGATAGCCACAGACAGTTTTCCAAAATGACCGTCCGTAGGCCTACTGTGCAATAGTGGAAATTAAGCCCTGGCTGGTTATCAGACTTATTCCATTGGGTAACAGGAAAATTCATTGGGCACCACCATGGACACCAGGCAAGAATGCTAAAGGCATGCACGAGTTTATATAATGTATCCAGTGGTGGTGGAATACTTAAATACTGTTAAGTACAGTTTGAGCTTTGAGGTAGCCTACTTTTACTTTACTGTCTGGAGTAGGCATATTTCCAATTAGGCCTAGGCTACTATTGTTGCCTACTTTTTACGCCACTATAGGCCTGCAGTTTAATATTTGAAACTTATATATTGATTATTATTACAAACCATAAAGTAACCACTTCAAGGCCTACATTTGTTTTGATTGATTGAAGAATTTATTAGAAGTTTGCAATAGAAAAAAAGTACAGTTTCATGACAGTAGGCCTACAAATCACTGGTACAAGGTCAACTAAAAGGAGATCCTAGAAAGCCGAGGCTTATTTCCACAGGAACCACACAGGCACCTATCTGCAGACATATTATATAGGCTATATGTAGTCTACAGTTCGGCCACAAGGCTTTGCAGTTTGAGCTTGTAGATCGGCTATTTTCAAAAGATTGTTATAGGTCTACATTTGAAAACTGGAAATGGGAGTGGGACATTCTGCACAATGAGTAGCCCATACTTTTACTTTTAGTAGGCTACATTTTGTACTTTTACTCAAATATAGCTTTTGAATTCCGGACTTGTAACAGAGTATTTCTACATTGCAGTAGGCCTTGATACTTTTTCTTAAGTAGGCCTAAAAGATATGAGTAGGCCTACCTTTTCCACCACTGGTTGTAACTTGTAGTCAACATAATT
>NC_137830.1:45096487-45146487 GCF_963921795.1 Nannobrachium achirus
AATATAAAGTTTACGCGCGCAAAATGGCGTCGGACGTCGGTGGAATCAAAACATTGACGTTTCTATCGCCTGTTTAAGACTTTCTACGTGGATTGTATTTGTGTTAACGTAGGGTAAAGTAGGATGCTTTCACCCATGAACAATGGTGGTGTCTGTGGATTTTTTTTTCTTTTACCGCGATGCGGTAAATTATTTTAACATGGACTCCAATGGAGGCGCATCCCCGGGACCCCTGGACCATGACATGAATGAGTCCCTGGGTGACTTGAATGAGTTTTTGATGCGGGATGCGCACGTAATGACATCACTGAATTAACTAAAAAAAAAAAAAAAAATGAGGGCCTCTCCAACTCTTTCCCGGGCTGAATCAGGGGCCCAGCACGTCCCTGTATCTGTATGTCCATCTGGGTTGGGGTCAAAGAGGGTTACAGCCCACATTTAGAGAGTGACTTTTGCCAGGCAGTGGTGATGAGTACCGGTGGAGAGCGGGAGCGCGGCTCCAGTAATGTACTCCTGATCAGCGTTTAGTATTTCAGCTCTATTAATAGGACTTTCACGGTCCCCTCTACACCACTGAGGGCTGACACACACCACCACGCTCTGGTGAGCCTCAAATATCAAATCTCTGACACAGTCTCTCTCTATACCGTTCAGCACAGAGCTCATGGCCATAAAACACTACAGTTGCTTGGGTGCAATATAGCAAGGAGTTGGCTATACACTATTAACTGTGTTATTGGGGAGTTGCTACATTATTGGTCTCAGCACTAGAGCTGTTTGAAGACTTCCAAGATAGACAGCTGGCGGTGACCTGAAGGTATGGCCATCGTGTTGGGGAGTTTGACACGATTGGACAACAAATGCTAGTAGTTGCCTCGTGTTGGTTTTTGAATACAGGTTAGAGGTGCCTCTGTTTTCTTTCTTTCTTTCTTTCTTTCTTTCTTTCTTTCTTTCTTTCTTTCTTTCTTTCTTTCTTTTTATTTATTTAT
This sequence comes from Nannobrachium achirus, assembly GCF_963921795.1. Lineage (NCBI taxonomy): Eukaryota > Metazoa > Chordata > Actinopteri > Myctophiformes > Myctophidae > Nannobrachium > Nannobrachium achirus. The sequence continues at coordinate 45,097,477 of NC_137830.1, forward strand.
TATCAATTTCAGTTATCAAAGATACTCTGTTTGATGGGTGATGATACTGATACATCTCTCTCTCTTTCTCCCACAGGGTGACAGCCAACTCCTGTCAGAACAGGGTCGTTTGAAGCGCCAAGGGCGGAACTGCTGCCGCTGTGAGACAAACAGCCCTCCCTAAACCCCCGCCCCTCCTCCCTCCCTTCTTCCTCCTCCTCCTCGCTCTTTCTGTCTCTCCTTCCCTCCCCCCCTGCCAGCCCATCTCTACTCTCCCCGGAGGTAAAGGCAACTACAGCGGTCCCCATCTCAGAGGGGACAGGGTTGACGGAAACAGACTTGTGAATCGACCGACCACAGGAGCGGGCGGGGGGGCCCCAATCTCCTCAGCAGGCTGATGCTGTTATTTTAAACAGGATCTCTGAGGGGTTTTCTCCAAAGGCTGTTTTGAACTTTGGAGGTCACGGAGCGGGGTGAACTGCAGCCATGGCACCCTTCTTGCGCATTAGTTTCTCCAACTTTGAGATAGACCCTGGACTGGCCTATCATGAAGAGGTGTCGAACCCCTACTGTGCGGTCTACATGAAGGAGGTGATAGACACAGGTCAGCTACTCTACTCTGTGCTTTGTCAGTGAACGTACTGTATGCTTGCATGAGTCTGTGTTACTTAATCCTGAGTAGGCCTGTGCCCAACGACGGGAGTCCCCCAGGGGTCTATACTAGGCCCCCTCCTTTTTTCCAACAACACATTTCCTAACTGAAAATAGCCTATCTAGAAGTTCACAACGTGTCATACTGCAACACTTTGTGTAGATTGGCTATAGGGTTGATGTGGTTAAATGACAGACAGAGGTAGAGAGATGGAGACAGGCGTGTAGGTAAAGGTTATGATGAACCTCAAACAGAGTTACTATGATGGGCTTTGCTCTCTCTCTCCAGTGATTGTCAAGAGACCTGTGGTAGGATCAAACAAGGCACGATACTCTGTATCTGTTGCTTTGTTCCATGAAACACAGCAACAGAGACAAATTGGCATGTGTGGGGGTATATTATATCTATGTACAGTATGTGTTATAGGTATTGCACTATAGGTACGTTGCTTGCTTGAGTTTGACGTTGACTTTCAATTTGTACATTTGACACTTGGAAAAAGTGTTGTTCCTCGATGTGTCTGTTTTCCAGTGTAAAAGAAAAAAAGTCTCACTGAATGAATGAATGAATTTAAAACAATAAGCTATTCTGTCCTACACCTTTTGAAGATGTCGCGTGTGACTGTGTGAGTCAGTTCTCAGGGTTGATAACGGACAACAAGACTAGAAGTCTTTGTTCTGCTGCCGTCTATCTTTAACCACTGGTGAATATGACAGCATAGTAGTTCTAAAAACAGTAAAACAGCGTGTCATGGAGAGGAAAGAGGAGGGATCTGCCGTTTCTTTTCCTCTTCTTTAACCACAGCGCTGATACTGCACAGCATAGCAGAGGAGGCCGCCTGTGAGTGGGCTGTGTGTGTGTGTGTGTGTGTGTGTGTGTGTGTGCGCGTGTGTGTGTGTGTGTGTGTGTGTGTGTGTGTGTGTGTGTGTGTGCGTGTGCGTGTGCGTGTGCGTGTGCGTGTGTGTGTGTGTGTGTGTGTGTTTGTGTATGTGCGCGCGTGTGTGCGTGCGTGCGTGTGTGTTTCAATGTATCTATTGACTATGGACTATAGTATGTCATTTAGTTTCAAGCTTAGCTTTCAATTTTCAGTCCTCTCTTGTGTGTGTGGCATAAAAGTTTAAATATACTTTTCGGAGCAAGGTGTGAAAAGCACAGTGCCTGATCGTCCCATTAAATTATACAGTAGTCAGGCATGAGTGCTTACATTATTCAAGTGAATTGCCATGCATCACGCAGGAATCCACTTAAAAAAACGAATACTATAAAGGGCCTTCAAAAATGCCCAGAGGACATACTGTACCAAGGAAATAAAGATGGCCTGGAGGCTCATTGGATACTGGACAAGGTTCACTGAAGTTTAAAAGGGTGCATATGAAACCAAGTGTGTATGGCAAAGCGAACCGGACGAACACAACAGACTAGCGCACACGCAGCAGTATGCAACACCTTTCAAGCAACAGGGCTTTTCTTGAGGTCTGCTTTCATGGTTTTGCTGTTAATGACTCACTGAGTGGAGACCTGCTCAGCTGAGGTCATGATTCTACCTAACCGATGATGAAAAAAGAAAGGTGATCAGAGAATCAGGATTTGCGGTCCAGTTTTAACCTAGCGTACGCCTATCTGTGCTTGTTTGTTTACATTCTCAACTGTTAAGTAAGTAAGTAAGGCTTGTTTGTCCTTGTGACTGCATGACTCTCTGCTCAGTGCAAAGTGATACTGCAGCCCTGAATGGAGATATGAAAGTGCATCATCTAAATGTCACATCACCAAAGTGTGAACAACACAGGAACTGATAGACATAGAGCTATGAGGTTACAAGGTAGCATTTGAAAAAAAAATCTTTCTTAGTCAACATATAAGCTGTGTCATGCGTTATTTGCAACCCATACATCCATACAAGATGTGATGAACCAATGAAGAGAAAAGCTAATGCCTTATTTATGCCTTGAATAAAAACTACAGTACTGTGTGAACTTCATTGCACACACAATTCAATTCAATTTCAATTCAAAGGAGCTTTATTGGCATGAGAAAACATAGGTTTACATTACCAAAGCAAGTATCAAAACAAAATGAAAACAGTTGAAAATGGGGAACACAGTTGGAGGGGGGTACAGCATTGTGTAAACAGATCTATGTCACATTTTCTCATTTTGTACAGTATATACAGGGTATGAAGCTTTTTGGAACAAATAGCAGCATTTCTTTTTTTCTCAACATGATTTCAATAGTATACAAATAAAAGAAAAGAAAAAATCCTCAAATTTAAAACGTGTTTAAAGGAGTAGTTCACCCCCAAAATGACTTTTTTTCTATTGATTACTCATGCCATGGAGAGTAGTAGTTCAATAATATTTTTTGTTTTTTGTCACATTCCTAAGACAAAAATGTGATAACAATAAATGTACCCCCATTCGTTCCGGATGGTGACCCGTTTCAAAACGGGTCACCATCCGGAATCAATGGGGGTACATTTACTCGAATCAAATTTGTGTCTTAGGAATGTGACAAAAAACAAAAAATATTATTGAACTCTACTCTCCATGGCATGAGTAATCAATAGAAAAAAAGTCATTTTGGGGGTGAACTACTCCTTTAAAGGTAGCAGCTCTTTTTATACTGTATGTGGTTTGTAGTCCTTATATTAGGGTGGTTGTATTCCATTCTATAGCCTTCTTTTATCGCAACAGTTCACAAATCCTGCTGTTGTGTTCGCACATTGTTGTATAGGTATGGGAGTTTTTTTGTCGTTGGTCATGTTTTCAAACTCACTTTGGGTGTGCGTAATCTGTGGGACGTGTGTGTCTCTGATGTCTTGGTATAGCGGGCAGGTGGTTAGAAAGTGTAGCTCTGCTTCCACCACATTTTGTGCACACACTGACCACTCTGACCAAAAAGCCAGGTTGTCCCGAGCGTCTGAACATTGATGACAGTGGTTGAGGAAGTTGCAAAAGTCAATGATTGTGGCTTGGTTGATCCTCTAGTGCAGGGATGGGCAACTTTGATGATGGCGAGGGCCACTATATTTCCACTATATGTGCTCAAAACACATCGCGCTGCGATGCGTTTTGAGCTTGTAGATCGGCTATTTTTGCTTCTTTTGAATTGGAATCCTGAATTATTTTTTGTTATTTTTTAATTGGAATCCTGAAATGTAACATTTTGATTTAATTTCAAAGACATTTAGTTATATATTCATGTTGACTCTATGAAACTAAATACAAATACCTACATTGGACATAATTTTTTTTTTTTTTTTTACTTTTTAATACTACTATACTAGTCATTAAACTACTAATATAGACTGACGGAATTGAAGCAGGTCATGTTTGGAATTGAAACAGCTGAAATCAATAATATATCAATATTCCGGTATTAACTTGAGGGCCGCATTAAGTGAAGGTGAGGGCCGCATGTGGCCCTCGGGCCGCCAGTTGCCCATGTATGCTCTAGTGACTAGAGTCTAGTCTATAGGCTGAGTCTAGACTATTCAAAGAGATTCTAACAGGGAACAAAATGAACACCTGCAAACTGCCAATGGTACATTGATTTCCTCTTTGCTGGTGAATTACGGAGATAACTTTATTTTTCATACAAGATGTTTTCTGTCGTTTTCAAGCTCTTAACATGCAACGGATGTGACGTTTTGTGAGGCAGTTGTTGTAGGATGAAGTGGTGGGATGACAATGTTGTATTATATCATTCTGTATTATGCATTATGTAAGTCGATATTTGACATACTATGGCACATACACATAAGGAATAAGCAGATGTCAATTATGAAAGTGGGGGGGGTTAATGTTTTTATTTTTTGGCGACTAGATGGAACGTCTCTTAATGTCGTGCAGCCGGATAATCACAGACAGCGCATGGCCAGGTGGTGTTTACAGCAGTAGCCCTATGTCCACTGCACTGCAAAACATACTGCCATACTATGTACTGTACATCACGCATGCCTTAAGGCAACATATAAGCTGATGAAAAAGATGTTAATGTCACCACATGAATTAAAATCCCCATTTGAGTGGATTATATATGTTAAGCATTCGGAGAAACATGGGAACAAATCCCATGCACGCTATCTGTTTATTTGGAGGTCGGACCATTGGTATCCGGTGGCACAGACAGGTTAAGTAGGTTAAATCGTCACTTCTCGGGCAGAAAACTTGTATATCCAAGTCTCAAATGTGTACGTTTTTTTCATAAAGTAACGCCCTGCTTCATCATACAAGACTGTCGCACAAAACTAGTGAAAATAGCAGATCTACAAGCACATCGTGAGGCCTTGTGTGCTTGTAGATCGACTATTTTCACTAGTTCAAATCATTTTAGATGATAAATACAAAACGAACGGTTTTGGACATACAAGGTTTCCACCCGACAAGGCTAAGGCACCAGAATTGCAACTGTGGTTGGTCCCTGGATGCTGTACTGTGGCTGCTCACGCCTACTAAGTAGTTAGGATGGATACATTACCCCAAGCAAGGGGATAATGAAGTGTATAAACATAAACAGATGCCCTGAGTGAGTGCAAATCCTACGCTTTGCATGTCTTTCTCCTCTCCTCTCCTCCCGTCCTGTCTGCTAACGCTAAAGCTTAACCCATTAAGACCTGGGGCCGATTCCACGAATGCCTTCTAAATCAGTAATTCTCAAAGGACCCCCAACGGGTAAGGACGGTGTTAAATAAATTATTACGTTAAATAAATATGGATATGGATAAATCTATAACCAAAATAAGACAGAGACAAGCCAAAGGACTATCAATAAATTGCTGTATTGAAGAGAGTCAGACAAAGAGACAAACAGTGAGCATACCATCCTAGTGGCAGCTTGGTAATGCTCTCTTCCAAAGATGGAAGTTAACATACAGTATATAAAGAATACAGTATATGACAGTAAGATCGTGGGACTCATTGATTGGTCCCCATATCATAACAAGAAGACAGAGACATAGTATAACAAAAAAAAACATGATCTCGTAGTCAGGGTAACCACGTCAAGTCAAGTCAAGTCAATTTTATTTATATAGCACATTTAAAAAACCACCAGGGTCGACCAAAGTGCTGTACAGGCATAGGAAAATAACAGTGTTACACAAATAAAACATTCAGTAGATAAAAACAGTTACTCAAGTACAATAGAAAAAACATGGAAAACTAAAAATTGCAAACTAAGTAAACAACAGGGAATTTATAAGACTCATTTGAGGCAGTTTGACAGTGTGTTAATTAAAAGGCCAGGGAAAACAAGTGAGTCTTTAGTCTGCTTTTAAACGTGGCCAAGGATGGTGCAGCCTTGACACCCATGGGCAGGGTGTTCCATAACGTAGGCGCTGCGACCGAGAAGGCACGGTCACCTTTTTGCCTGAGGTTTGCGTGAGGGACCTTGAGAAGCAGCTTGGTGGCTGATCTGAGTGGCCTGGTGGAGTCGGGGGGGTTAATTAGATTTGTTATGTAGGGCGGTGCGAGGCCGTGGAGGGCTTTATAAACAAACAAGAGGTTTTTAAATTGAATTCGGAATTTGACCGGTAACCACAGTCACCATGACCTGTAATCCACTAGCCTGAACTTACAGTACAACCAAAACATGGTCTCAGGGTAACGAGGACCTATACTGTAAGTTCAGACAGTAGTTCACATAATATAACCTAATAAATGAATCATATTATGTATCATAATTCATACCTAACAATCAATATGAATTGATAAAAGGATGATATTAACCATAACAAAATACCTTTCAGACGGGTAAGGATCTAGTTATTAAAAATTCCCCAGGAGTTTTCTGAAAAAAAACAAAAAACAAACGTATATGTTGCTATATACTGTATATATACAGTAACTAAAACACGTGGGTCCGTTTGTCGGCATGTGTTTTCCAGAGAAGGGCCAGGTGTACAAGCAGAAGAAGTCTGTGTACCCAGAGTGGAACAAGACGTTTGACGCCCACGTCTACAGAGGTCGCGTCATGCACGTGATGGTGAAGGACCGCACGGCGGAGCTCAAATCTGAGGCCACGGTGGCTCTGGACACCCTGGCCGTACGCTGCAAGAAAGAGAACAACGGAAAACTGGAGATCTGGGTTGGTATACAGCTGTGTGTGTGTGTGTGTGTGTGTGGGGGGGGGGGGCATGATATACAGAGACATCTCAAAACATATTGTGTAAAAAAGCATGAATATTTCACTGCATTTGCAATGTATCTACAATATAGACTATCTGAAAGTTTAAAATGTTGAATTATATTCTTGAAGAAAATTAACTTTTACACAATATTCAAAACGTTTGAGATGGCTCTGTATATCGGTAATATGCCACACGGCTATTGGTTGTTGGCATAATGTAAAGTGGAGTCCCACAAACACCCATGTCATGATATAATGCAATCTATCACAGCCGTGAGCATAATATTGCTTCTATAACAGTTTCCAGCAATAGGCAGCCAGGTTCACCAACAACATTAACCCTAAAGCAGATCAAAAACGTCAATGCAATCTCAATGGGGAGTTTCAATTTGACTTGTATAGTGTCATACTATTGAGTCAACAGTTAAAGAGAGTCGGGCAGTCAACTGCCAGTGTCTGTGTGTGTGTGTGTGTGTGTGTGCGTGTGTGTGTGTGTGTGTGTGTGTGTGTGTGTGTGTGTGTGCGTGCGTGCGTGCGTGCGTGCGTGCGCGCGTGCGTGTGTGCGTGTGTTTTAGCAATCAGTCTTAATGCAGACTGGACTAGACTCATCGTTATCGCCCACCACTACAATGCTTCCCCTTTTTCCAAATAATCCCCAATTCCTGCTTTTGCTCTTGGGTACTGCTGAAATGTCTTTGTTTTGGTTTTCCATCCTCTTCCTCTTTTAGCTGGAGCTGAAGCCACAGGGTCGCTTGCTAATGGAGGCAAGATATTATCTGGAGAAAAGTGGTGAGTGGCTCAAAGCCAGCATATCTGAGTTCAAGCAAGTAACGGTGTAGAACCTGTGCCCAGACTGGCATCACCATGCTGAGGCATATAGACTGGCAGCATCCTGGTCTAACATGCTGAGGCATATAGACTGGCAGCATCCTGGTCTAACATGCTGAGGCATATAGACTGGCAGCATCCTGGTTTAACATGCTGAGGCATATAGACGGGCAGCATCCTGGTTTAACATGCTGAGGCATATAGACTGGCAGCATCCTGGTTTAACATGCTGAGGCATATAGACTGGCAGCATCCTGGTTTAACATGCTGAGGCATATAGACTGGCAGCATCCTGGTCTACATGCTGAGGCATATAGACTGCATGGCAGCATCCTGGTTTAACATGCTGAGGCATATAGACTGGCAGCATCCTGGTTTAACATGCTGAGGCATATAGACTGGCAGCATCCTGGTCTACATGCTGAGGCATATAGACGGGCATCATCCTGCTGTGACATGCTGAGGCGTGTGAAGCTAAAGGGAAGACCCTTCTCATGTCCCTCCCTAAATATAGACTTGGCAATTAATGCTCTTCACAACAGGTGGCCCAGTAAGTGTTACCGGGTAACAATTTATTCGGGATAATAACACTACACACAAATAGAAGATCAAGCTCTGTAACTAACACACACACGCATGCATGCACGCACGCACGCACGCACGCACGCACGCACGCACGCACGCACGCACGCACGCACGCACACACACACACACACACACACACACACACACACACACACACACACACACAAACACTAATCCATGTACCGTACAGTATTACATTTGCAAATGCCAGTGCAGCTGGATAGATTATTTCTAACTTTGGTGGACAACAGCAACAGCAAAGCCTAGCACACACACACACACACACACACACACACACACACACACACACACACACACACACACACACACACACACAATGCACGTACACACGCAAACACACACACTCATCATGGCTCATGACTATGCACTAGTATGCATGCTGACTTGTGCCCATGACTTGTGACGTGTTTTTTCCATCGTCTTTCAGTGTGATATTTGCCAAAACACAGGAAGTGATTTCTGTTTACCCTGCATATTAGAATTTACAATTTACGCATATAATAGACACTCTTAATCCAGAGCGATTTAGAATAAGCAAGGTAATACAATACAATTCTAAGAAAAAAACTTAGGTACCAAGCACCTATTCAGTAAAAACTATAATATAAAAAAGGCTATCTAAATTATGGTTACATTAAGTCTACATTTATGGTTGGGTAGGCAAGTGCTATAATAAGCCCTATATTGGCATGATGTTAATGGATGTTCTTGCCCGCTTGTCAGATTCTACGGGTCAAGGCGAGGTGGACGCCGAGAGGGAGGCCGAAAGGGACAGCGAGGGTCTGTTCGCTCTACACCACCGGCGCGGCGCCATCAAGCAGGCCAAAATCCATGTCATCAAGTGTCACGAGTTCAGCGCCACTTTCTTCCCGCAGCCCACCTTCTGCTCTGTCTGCAAGGAGTTTGTCTGGTACAGATCCCACCTCAGTGCTTCTCTAGAGCACTGTTTCCCAAGCAGTGGGTCGAGACCCATTTGTGGGTCTGCTGGGTCATGGACCAAGGACCAATTATCAATTTTAGAAAAAAACAAACAAATCTTAAGAAATTCCATGAATTAAAAATAATAATAATTAAGAAGTAGTGAAAATAGCAGATTGCGACGTGCTGTGAGCTTGTAGATCTGCTATTTTCACTAGTTTGTGTCCCTGGCAAACTCTCTTTTGGGTCTCGAGCTAAAAAGTTTGGGAACCACTGCTCTAGAAGCACAACTCCATCAGTGATGGAACATTACAAATAATGTACCTCGCATTAGTCATTTTGAAATGTACCCAAAAGGATTCACGGCTTCTCTTTTATTTCCACACCACAGGGGACTCAACAAACAGGGCTACCAGTGCAGACGTGAGTGGCTGTTTTCTTTTAGTTTTTATTTCTTCCTTTGTCGCCACCGGTCACTAAATTAGTCATAGCCCCCCAACCGTTTCACAGTGTGTCATCTGCTGTCTGTGTCATTCTGTGTCATGGAATACAATGCTCAATATCAGCAAAAGACTGCCTGGACTCACAGAAGTGTCCTTCATGCAGTAGTGGAAAAAGCACTAAAATGTTTTACCGAAGTAAAAGTGTCAATACTGCAGTGTAGAAATGCTCTGTTACAAGTAAAAGTCCGGAATTCAAAATGTGTTGGCGTCAAGCTATACTTAAAGAACCAAAAGTAAAAGTACAAATGTTGGATAATAGCAGATCTACAAGCTCACAACGCGCATTTAGGGCCTGTAGATCAGCTATTTTCAAATAGCCTAGGTATAAAATAGGGCTAAAGTGGATTCATTTATGTTTTATAATATAATTATTTATATCTACAAAGTAACTAGTAACTAAAGTTTTCAAATAAATGTAGTGGAGTAAAAGTACAATATTTGGAAACGAGATGTAGTGGAGTAGAAGTAAAAGTACCGGAAATGGAGATACTCCTGTATAAGTACAAATACCTCAAAATTAAAAGTAAATGTACTAAAGTGGTTACTTTACACCACTGCCACCACTTTTATTCAAATCAGGCGCAGGGCAAACCATGAGTGTGTTTCGGGCAAAGCCTTCCTCAGCGTGATTTGAATTCCTGAAGGACACTTCTGTAGGTTCTGGCAGGCCTTTGCTGATATTGAACTCTTCTGAAATGTCATAGACTTGCATCTGGCAAATAGTCGTAGTTACTTTTTCCTTACAGAATGCAATGCTGCCATCCACAAGAAGTGCATTGACAAAGTCATCGCCAAGTGCACCGGTTCAGCAATCAACAGCAAAGAGACAATGGTACGCCAGACCTGTTTTCCACAGACTGTGTAATCACTGTATAATCACTGTGGACCACAGTGATATCCATTCCCCAGTGATACTGTTCAAAAATGAGTTTGATTCTTCAGAGCAGCCATGGGTAATTTCTAAACAGGCTGACACATGCAAGGAGATGTGTAAACTTGTGGTTACTATGCTCGCTTCTTCATAAAGTCGCCTCATATAGTTTGTTATAAACCAGCATTCTTGCCTAGCCCTCTCTCCTCTACTTGCCCTTGTTTCATTTCCTCTCCAAATTCTTGACTGCTTGCTCACATGTACTGTATGTGAAACCAACATAAGATGCCAACCCCCATATTGAGGTATAGTGCGTATACTATAGAGCATGTCATGCGCCCACCATGGAAAATGGTTTTAACATAGAAATAGAATACAGGTACAGTTCCAATACAAATTGTAACGTGGGTGAAAATGCAGCTTTGCATTATGCAATCTGTCAAGGGCAGTTTGTTGATGGAGGGACCTTTTGTGCATGCATTCACTGACACTAAATAAGTACTCTGGCTTGAAGCTGTTAGTTGTGCTCCCTAAATGTGTAGCTCTGTTTACCTTGAACGTTGATGATGTGCATCCAGGTGAAGAAGAAGTCTGTTTTCGCTGTGTGTTGCAGATCCACAAAGAGCGCTTCAAGATCGACATGCCCCACAGGTTCAAGGTGCACAACTACAAAAGCCCCACCTTCTGTGAACACTGTGGTACACTACTGTGGGGGCTGGCCAGGCAGGGGCTCAAATGTGAGGGTGAGAGAGGACTCTGTACTTCATCCCAACATATTTACAACACATGTTTCACCTCACCGTGATATATAGTGACATGAGCGAGGGAGTAAGCAAGCAAGCAAGAAAAAGTTATTAAAATGCATTTCAATTGGACTATCTGCCAAAGGGGTCATGACGTTCACCCCTCAAAATTAGTTTGTTGTTCCTCTAGTTGAGTGAGTTTTCACGTCTGTGTCCTGAGCCTGACCACTAACTATTTGTATTGGTTGAGATCTGCATGCTACTTTGTGTCACTACAGCTATTATGATTAGTCATCCATGCCAGACATTTTATTAAGAGCAAAGGAAATCTAATCGTATCGAGGAAATAAAGGAGGCCACTGTATGTGTGTGAGCACACACGTGTGTGATGTAGCTTGATGAAGCTGAGATATTCCCCACCTCTCATTTGTATTCATTAGTTAGCTATAGTCATATTCATTACTTGCTTACACCCCTTGTTAATTTGATTGGTTTGAGCTTGGCTGGTTATGACAGACACTAGAGTATATCAGGACAGTTTCACGCTCAATTTCACACGCTATAGTCCGCTTGCTCACTGGCCAAGGAGGCAACCAGACCTAGGAGTCGAGGATGTGCACCTGCCACATCCAGACATACTGTATATTACAACATTACTTACTCAAGATAAAATATCTGGTATTCACAGTGCTGGAAAAAGTACTAACTCATGTAGAAGTACAGTTACTTGACATTAATACAACTGAAGCAACTTGTTGTGAAACCTGCTCAAGTAAAAGTACAAAAGTAACTCTTTTGAAGAGTACTCTACTAAAGAACTGTTCCTGTACTGCCAATGTGGCAACCTGAGTGTAACAATTACATTTTAATGTACTAGACCTTACCCGTTCAAAGATATGTGCTCCAAGTTACTGTAACTGGTGCATGCGTGAGAATATGTGGGAGCATCATAATGTAAGGAGCAGCCCATGGAGGAGTGTATATTTATGATGGATACAAATAATTTAACAGCAAAATTAGGTGAATAGAAGTATGGGGATGTATGCACTTACTGTCTCCACATAGTTTTTTCCATACCCGTTGGAAGATGACCTGAACAGGCTGTGCACCATAAAAATGCTAATATACAGCATACGATTTGTGAAAGTGACAAACGGGCTTCACAGTTATGTTAGGTGTGTTCATATGCTAATGGTGATGCGATTTCAGATCAATTGCTCCAGCCACTGAGGAGAAACGCTGTTTCAGACAGACAGACAGACAGACAGACAGACAGACAGACAGACAGACACTCACTCACTCACTCACTCACTCACTCACTCACTCAGACATTCGCAAAATTATAGTATAGATTTTAAGAAAGCCTCCTACAAGAGAAATGGGGTTAATAGCAAACCTAAAGTAACATCTTCCTGATTGTGTCATTAACAGCACAACTTTAGGCTACTCTGTCATTCTTGTCTTTCTAAAAGTATTTACAAAAGTGTAGTAGTACAACAGTGTAGTAGAATTACAGATGAAAGAAAATACAAATATGCTCAATTACAGTAGCAAGAGCTTTTATAATCACATTTACTTTCCAAACCTGGGCAAAGGGTTCATTAAGGTTTGTAACCAGGCAACCAATACACATCTGCTGCAGTTCCCTCTAAATTTTTCTGTCACATCATCATGTTACAAAATGTCTAGTTAGTTGGATCAACAACATCAGCAGTAAAGACCAATTCCTAAACATCATAAACTGAAACTAAATAAAATCTAAGTAAAGGACTTTCATGAGGAAATATGTCACAACATATTGATATACCTGTTGCACACACATTGAAAAAAGAGAAATATATTGAAATGTTGTATAATATTCTTATAATGATATTTTCTATTTCACTGCACTTTGTGTATTAGTAGCTTATTACTGTTATGCCAACCAATTTGTTCTGTGTAACTGTGTTCTCTGTGCAGAATGTAGTATGAATGTCCACCACAAGTGTCAGAAGAAAGTTGCAAATCTCTGTGGGGTCAACCAAAAACTGATGGCGGAAGCTCTTGCCATGATCGAGACCAAACAGCAGGTCAGTAGTAGCCTGGTGTTGCTCATACTAATTCCTCACTGCGTGTCGGATATTAGTCTGGACTCACGAGCAGAGTTTTTCCAACGGGTGGTTTAAAAAAAAATGGCTCTGGACACGATTAGTTAGACCAGACAAAAGCTGGGCCCTGATAGGTCCCCCAATTATTTGGGGGACGGTAATGGATTCAGAATTCAGCGGGGCCAGACCCATATTCGCCAAGGGCAAGTTTTTTCGCCCAGGCGGATTTGTCTGGTTCTAGGCTAGGTCAGTATGGGGGAAAAGACAATGGTCAAATGGACACTTTGAACGTCACATACAGTATCACGTATATTTGAGCTAATACTACTACACTGCAATTCTCTTACACTGCAGGCTAAGAACAAAAGGTACCGTATTTCAAAGAAGTACTGCTAAACTAAAGGTGTAGACAGCAGACTTACAGAGAAAGGAATTCCATGGCACTTCGTCTTTGGTGAAAAAATTATAATTTATTTTCTGGGCAAGGCAACAAGTTGACCAACGCTTTTCGACCTACTACTGTAGGTCTTCGTCAGGTCAGACCCTGACGAAGAGCAGTACTTCTTTGAAATAACCTTTGTTCATATATTCCTACCTGTATCACCAAAGAGCACCTGTCTCTGTTAGAGCCTACTGATCCCTGCAGCACTTCTTTTTTCTCTGTTTATACTGCAGGCTAAGAGTTGCAAAGACCTAGAGACGACTGGCCGGGAGGGGCCGGTAGGTGTGGGCCAGCCAGGTGTTGTCCGCGCACCATCAGGGTTAGTGATGGGCTTACCTAAAACAGCAACCCCTGCACGTAAAGGTGAGATGAAACCAAGGTTCATGAGCTTTGATTTATGTAATCAATATTGTAATTTAACAACAATTTAATTGAAAATGCATGTTACACATTAATCCTATTAATGTCCCCCCTTTGGTATATATTTTTTATTTTAAGCACAGCGTGTGTGTGTGTGTGTGTGTGTGTGTGTGTGTGTGTGTGTGTGTGTGTGTGTGTGTGTGTGTGTGTGTGTGTGTGTGTGTGTTTGTGTGTGCGCGCGTGTGTGCATGTGTGCGCGTGTGTGTGTGTGTGTGTGTGTGTGTGTGTGTGTGCGTGCGTGCGTGCGTGCGTGTGTGTGTGTGTGTGTGTGTGTGATACCTTGCTATAGCAGAGTCTCTGCAATAGTAGAGGACCTGGCTAGGATATGTATGCACTTAATTTAGGAGAGAATATCTCAACTGTTCTTGGATAATATGACCCCAAGGAACAACTTAAGAACTGTGAAAAATTCTCTATCCGGGACGAAATACCCGAAAATGACCACGCCTTTTAAAAATGACCACAACTTCCAACATAGCTCTCTCTTCTAAACCGTTTTGAGCTACACATTTTCTGAGGCGCTCAAAATGTTCAGAATACCAATCTTTAGGGGGACATCTAAGTCTGTAACATTTCTAATTTCTATATTTTATGACAAAACAGCTAAGAAACACTAAAAACTGTCTACTTATTATTGTGCAGGGCCTTAGGGAAATTCATCAGTGCAAACGCACCAAATTTGTCCCAGATGTAATACAGGGCATGCTCTAATGATTTAGGAAGGGTGACCAGTGACTCTTCGGTGTTGTCATAACGGACAAATCCGACATGGCCACTATCTCAAAAGAGTTTTGGCTATAAATATTGAACCAGATGAACTACAAATGCAAACTTGGTGTCTGTTTCATGTTTTTTGACCACTAGAAACATGTTGGAACGCTAATCTTTATGACTGGGTGTATCTCAACCTCTATCTTGCATATTTCAAAGAAGGCGTGTATCTGATTTTTTGTCTTCTTTTTGTTTTTACTGTACCTTGTATATTATATGCTTCTTGAGCATAAGAAACACATGGGCATTCTCAGATTTATAACTGAATGTGAATCCATCTAGAGCACTTTAATTGGCTTATTACAAATATGGCCACTATACCACAATGTATCATAACATCATTATGATACATTATTACATCTATCATTATTAGTCCGAACCCGATTTGTCTGAACCCGTTTTCACCAGTAAAAGTTTTTTTCTCAACTGATTCTTGTAGCTTGGGGTCACCTCTTAAGAATTCAAGAGTGTGCCCAGTGAAGTCCCCTGGCCTTTTTAGATACCGTATTAACCCCTTAATGCCCTGCCCTCAATCAAAACCATAAAATGTACTTTCTCCAAGTTGTTTTTGATTCCAAATTGATGAATATTAACCCTTTCATGGGAATTGGCAGAGTACTTTAACCCAATTAAATAAATACCAGTAAGACTCCCTAATCGGGAGATACTTTAAGGCAATCGTAGCCAATCAGGAGGGAATATGGGCCATGTTGATGACATGACTTTAGAGATACTGTGTACCACTTTGCGTGATTTTAGGCGAAAATCTGTAGGAGCAGTGTCCAAAAATGTGTTTTGCAAAAACAAAATCTAGGGGCAACACGTTGAGCTTGTTGAACAACTTTTATGAACGTGTAGTGTGGTGAAGTAAGTTTGTATGTATGTACATTTCATTTGTATGGCACTTCTCACAGAGAGAAAGTGCTTACATACAACAGAAATAAAGACACAGCCTGAAACATTCAAATTATTAAAAACAACAACAAAATCTAATATATTACATACTGGTACCTTTTTGTTTTTGGGAGCAGTTAGGAGTTAAATATCTTGCTCTGCGCCACTTCGAACCTTAGGCTTCCTATTATAAGCGGGCTCACTAGCATTTATCTAACAACATTTAAGTAATTCCACAAATGGTTGTTTAAAAGGTAGAGTTTTTAAGTGGTTCTTAAAAATGTCCAGAGAGCCTGCAGCCCTCAAGACCTGTGGAGGGGCATTCCATACATTTTTTGTTTTTGGGAGCAGTTAGGGGTTAAGTATCTTGCTCAGGGACAACATTTGTAGCTCATCTGGTTCAATAGTTGTAGCTAAATCTATTTTGAGATGGTTGCTATATTGGATTTGACCACAATGTTGACCCAGAACAGTCTCTGGGCACACTACCGTAAATCATTAGAGCATGCCCTGGGTTACATCTGGGATGCATTTGGTGCTTATACACTGATTAGTGCAAAAACATTCCCTAAGGCCCTGGACAATAATAAGTTGACAATTTGCATATAGAATATATAGAAATATTACAAATGTTTATATCCCCTAAACATTGGTATTCTGAACATTTTGAGCACCTTGGAAAATGTGTCGCTCCAACGGTTTAGAAGATAGAGCCATGTTGGACGTTGTGTTAATTTTTAAAAGGGCGTGGTAATTTTGGGGTATTTCGTCCTGGAAAGAGAATTTCTCACAGTTCTTAAGTTGTTGTCATATTAGCCAAGAACAGTTGAGATATTCTCTCCTAAATTAAGTGCATACATATCTTAGTCAGGTCCTAGACTACAAATGGTTTTGAGCCATATGAGGCAGTCATAGTGTGATCTGGCTTAACCTTTGTCCAGAATGGCCAGAAAACAACATGAGTGCTGTTTGGAAATACTTTGCATTTAACAGATTCCAGCAACGCAGTGGCGTATGTTGTCACTGTGGGGTAGAAAAACTGCTACTGTGTTATTTAGTCACATGCTTAATAATGTTCATTGGTTCAATGTTCATAAAACCCACACCACATTTAACCTATTTCACTTACACTTTAAAAAGAAACAAAACGTATATAGTGAAAATAGCAGCTCACAACGCATCGCATTGCGAAGGTTTTTGACCCACAGCAATCATATGTAAGCATATATGCTACACAGCGGTGCCAAACAAGGGTCCTAACTTAAATTTAGCACATTTGTTGCTACTTTAAACCTAGAGGTATCAAGTATGATGACGATATAAGAATAACCTTTTTGTTATTTTTGAGCGGTGAAATAAACTCATAAATAGCACCGCTCACTTCACACTGGGTGTGATTTTTCAGCTAAGTTGGCCTGACAAGATGATTTTTGGCAGCATGCAGAATAGGTCACTGTTATTGAAAGTTCTTTACACAAGTTTGTTTACAGCACAGGCCACCTTGAAATTGTCCTTGCTTTACCCTTATCCCTAAACTTCTTTGTCTTTCTTTACTATTTTGAAAAACATTTTAAAATAGCTT
The DNA here is from genome assembly GCF_963921795.1 of Nannobrachium achirus. NCBI lineage: Eukaryota > Metazoa > Chordata > Actinopteri > Myctophiformes > Myctophidae > Nannobrachium > Nannobrachium achirus. The sequence goes on from NC_137830.1 coordinate 45,114,899, forward strand.
AACTAGACGAGCTACATTGACACGCTGTGAGCTTGTGGATCGGCTATTTGAAGTATTTTAAAATGTTTTTCAATATAGTAAAAAAAGGCGAAGGAGTTTGGGGATAAGTAGCCTCGGAAACCCAGGCTTCATTTGGCGATCGGAAGAAAATAAAGCCTGGGCGATCGCGTTATGATCACTGTTGGAGGAAGTGTAGAATTTCCCTAACCAATCAGAGTGCAGAGAACGTCACACCGAATGTGTTGACGTCATGACGCAGCAGCGTTCTCTGCGCTGAGCAGAGCAGCAGAGGGGGGAGGGGGGAGGAGAACACATGCTATTGGTCGGAGACTTGCGGTGAGACTCGCCGCGCCCGCCCATCTGCCTACACGAACTGGTCCGCGTTAGCCTAGTGTGGGGGATAAGGGGTAAGGCACGGACGACAACAGGTCCCATTACAGTATGTATAAATGAACCATGACCCTCCATTCTTCTCTAATCAGAGGTGCAGGGTATAGCATGGGACAGTCCTGCAGATGCCAGCATGCCAGTCACCGAGGAGGAGGAGGAGCCTGAAGAAGAACCCCTCTACGCGGTACCCAGAAAGGAGCACAAGTTCAACATTGACAACTTCAAGCTGCATAAGATGCTGGGCAAAGGCAGCTTTGGAAAGGTACGGCACGTCACAGGGAGAAAGAGTGTCCGATTCAACAGAGGAACAGTACAAATGTATAGAAAGAAGTATGTGAGGATTAGGGAGAATGATCATCGCATACTGTATGTCACAGTCTTACACATTCCTCTTGTGCTTATGCAGTGAAATCCTATGTTCATTTAAGCCTAACCTATAGAATAGGGCTAAATCAGAAATTAGCCTACAAAACAAATATGTTGCTACATACTGTACATGTACTGTAAGCCCCTCCCAAACAGCAAAATGTGTTCCCGGCCTGAATGGGTTAACTCTAAGAGTGGACACTCAGACACTATATGAACACTGAGGATTTAACTGTGTAGCCACCACTAATCCTAGGCTATTATCTTAATACTGCATGTTTTTCTAATGCTTACTTTATGAGATGTCAATGAGTTTGAAACAGACCACGTGCTGTCAGTGGCTTTGATGCTTTTGATGCATGACAGCATCAATAAGGTGTTCAAATCAAGAAAGGGATGAGACGTCGAGGTATGCCTGATCTACATAAGATGTAGATCAGTACTATGACGTAACACCCACTGACTTCCATTATAAAATGAAAGTTAAATATTTCAAACAATACAAATCATATTCATAAAACAAAACAAATGCGTGGAGGACTTGAGGTACTTCCCTGGCCTACTCATCTACTGGCAGTGTTGAGCAATACATTTGGTGCTGATTGGTCCAGCAGTTCCCCACTTATTCCCGGACACACACACACCCACACACACACACACGCATGCACGCACACACACTATTCTAGACATCTCGTCTCTCACAGAGAGAAAGGATTGAGTCAAAATCCTCAGTAGTTGTTTCATAACATGCATTGTGTGTGTGTGTGTGTGTGTGTGTGTGTGTGTGTGTGTGTGTGTGTGTGTGTGTGCGTGTGCGTGTGTGTGTGTGTGTTCCCAGGTGTTTCTAGCAGAGCTGAAGAGCTCTGGTGAGTTCTTTGCACTGAAGGCTCTGAAGAAGGATGTGGTCCTGATGGATGACGATGTGGAGTGCACTATGGTGGAGAGGAGAGTCCTCTCCCTGGCGTGGGAGCACCCCTTCCTCACACACCTCCACTGCACCTTCCAGACCAAGGTACCGACCATTGGACCACATCCAGCAGACTGCACTCACTCACGTTCTGTACACAAATGCTTTTGGAGCCTGCATATACTTACAACATCCTGCCTCCACCACTTTCCCTGACCAGGGGCCATCGCCATGCTGGCTTAAACAAACACTTAAAGAGCTGGCACTGTCTGTAACTCCCATACGGGTCCATTTGGTTCCATTTGTACACTCTCAGAGTTAAGGGGTTCCTTGCAAATAAAACATTTGAGAACCACTAGAACTAGTTGTGGTCGGACTCGTAATATGCCAGTGTCGTAGTAAATAAGGTTCATACTCTGAAGAAAACCTTGACATTCACTAATTAGGTATTATGATTAAAATAGGAACATTATAATGGTGTATATAAAAGAAAACCAAGTCTTTGCCACGGACACATACTGTATGTCCGTGTACGTACATGTTGATGGCGCCTGTCCCTGACCTTTGATGGGGACGGGACGTTAATCGGTATAGTCGTTTATCGTGATAAAAAAAACACTCATAATAATCGTATCGTGGAGATTTAAATTTATTGTGAAATGATCCTCCGTCATCCACTGGGATCAATTCACCTTTTATTTGCCGAGCTGCATGTCCGGTACCACTTAAACCTTCTATAATTGGTAAAACGGACCTGGAAATAACGTACATGATACAGTCTTTTCTTCCACTCTCTACCAAATCTCTTTGCCAAAAATTGCCGATCAACAAGCTCACAACGTGCCACGTTGTGATGCGTTGTGAGCTTGTAGATTTTCTATTCTTTGGCAAACGTTCCGCCCCAGGATAATGGATGTTGGAGGATATTTTGATTATCGCAATAATATGGTAAATCCTGTGCTGGCGGTGTGTTCCAGGAGAACCTCTTCTTTGTGATGGAGTACCTGAACGGAGGCGACCTCATGTTCCACATCCAGAACTGCCGCAAGTTTGACCTGCACAGATCCACGTACGCTGTTCATCACTTATTTAATAGTCCGTTTCAGCACTTCTCAATTTTGTCTGTTTATTCTTCAAGCTTAAATTTTTCTTTCGGCATCTATATATATTTTGCAGGTTTTACGCAGCCGAGATTATCTGCGGGCTCCAGTTCCTGCACACTAAAGGCATAATCTACAGGTAGGCTGACCACACAGAACTGGATCACATGGGGCGCTCAGGTGCCACAGTGGTGCCACCACCGTAGAGTCTGGGGGTTCGATTCCGCCACAGTGCATCCGGCTTCATTGAGCGACTATGCGAACACAATTGGCCCGTGTTCGGGGGAGGGAAGCCGGGCGGGAAAGGTGATATTTGTCACTACCAGTAGTGGAAAAAGTACTCCCGTTCTTTTCTTGATAAAAAGTATCAATACCGCAATGCAGAAGTACTCTGTTACAAGTAAAAGTCTGGAATTCAAAACTTGCTCGAGCTCGCTAAAAGTACAAAAGTATTGGCATCAAAATATACTTAATGCACCAAAAGTAAAAGTACAAAATGTAAAAAAAAGAAAAACTAAGCATATACTGTAAGCAAGACCATTGTTCATACTTGTATACATTTTATTTTGTCATTTTCTGTGTTGTTGTTTTGTGTGTTTGTGACAAAACAATAAAAAAACTGTTCAAGAAAAGCAGATCTACAAGCTCCCAATGTGACGCGTTGTGAGCTTGTAGAGCATGGGTATTCAACTGGCGGCCCGCGGGCCAAATGCGGCCCGCGGGGACCTTCCTTGTGGCCCCTGGAGCAATTTTGAAAAAAAGAAAAAAAAAGTTTTTTGAAAAAACGAAACAAAAAAAAACATCGAAAATCTTTTTTTTTGTTTCTTTGTGGAGACTAATTAACATTATAGGTATGGTTTGCGCGATATGAAACGTGAGCTTCATCTTACCATAATCACAGTAATCCCTAATCATATTCCATCATATTCAAGTGAAGAGACTCCGTTAGTGCGGCCCCCGGCCCCTTGGGTTTCTGTCAATGTGGCCCCCTGGACAATTTTGTTGAATACCCCTGTTGTAGAGCATCTATTTTCAATGATCCTATGTATAGACCGACAAGCTGTATCACAATACACAATCTTATCGCGATTCTTTTTCATGTTGGTTTTTATGGTTATTTTTCAAGTTACTTAACAGTATAACCACCTATAAGGTAACAGAAACTAAAGGAAAAGGGAGTAATTTAGACCAGTGGCACTCAAAGTGGTGTCCAGGGACTCTCTGGGTTCCTTTTAGGAGGTCTAAATCGACCTTTAGAAGTATGCAACTACTTTACAATACTGTTTACATTGCGAGTGGCGCCCTCTGCAGGGTGGCGCTCAGGAAAATGGGGCTAAAGTGGTAAAACATGTATGTTTTATAATATTATAATTTATACAGTATCTGTAAAGTAACTAATAACTAAAGTTTCCAAATAATTGTAGTGGAGTAAAAGTACAATATTTTCCTCTGAGATGTAGTGGAGTAGAAGTAAAAGTATTGGAAATTGGAAATACTCAAGTAAAGTACAAATACCTCAAAATTGTACTTAAGTACAGTACTTGGAGGTCTGCTATTTTCGATATTTTCACCAAAAGGCCCTTTTCGAAATTTCAGCCCCTGCCTCTCTAATATTCTCTGCACGTCCCTGACTACACATACTCAGGGCTGGGGCGGCACCTGTCGGCAGGGAGTGTTGGGCGGGAGGAGGCTAGTCTACACCCTCCTGGTGGGGGCTCCTCACTGGCAGGTGAGCCAGTAGGATACAACAGCAGTGACAACACAGAGAGAGAAATGTGTGTGGGGAGGAATCAGTTGGCATGAGGACTAAATTGGGGAGAAAAGGGCAAGCAAAAACGGGCAGCAAAAAGAAGTGGATCTAGAACTGGATAAGAGGGAAAACTGCAGATTAAATAAGTTTAAGGTTGACACCTTCTTCTTCTTTGCAGAGATCTGAAGCTGGATAATGTCCTGCTGGACACCGAGGGACATATAAAGATAGCGGACTTTGGCATGTGTAAGGAGAACATGGAAGATGACATGCGAACCTCGACTTTCTGCGGGACCCCTGACTACATCGCCCCCGAGGTGATCACATCATTTCCCTGTTACAAGGGAAGCTCTTATTTCCATTATATAGATGTCATTAAACCTTAGGTCCAGGGGCGACCGGGCTTTCGCTGCGGCTGCCCCTACTCTTTGGAATAACCTCCCCTTAAATATTCGATGTGCCCAGTCAATTGGGGTATTTAAATCTCTTTTAAAGACACATTTTTTTCTCTGTAGCTTTCAATGTTGTTTAATTTTGATCTGCTCCATCTGCTTTTATGTTCTTCCCTATGCCCTGTGATTGTGACACAGGTTTTTGTTGTGCATTGATGCATCCATGTTCAGCACTTTGGGCAATTTTATTGTTGTAAATGTGCTCTATAAATAAAATTTGATTTGATTTGATTTGATTACAGAGATCAACCACTGAGATATGAAGGTCATAAGATCACTGGTTTATACAAAAGGAGGAACACGCTTCAAAAATCACGCTTTGCTTTTGTTAAATATTGATGTTGAAGACAGAGGTGGTGACGTGCCTGTGTGTTTCTGTCAGATTCTCCTGGGTCAGAAGTACAACAACTCAGTAGACTGGTGGTCCTTTGGGGTGCTGCTGTATGAGATGCTGATTGGCCAATCTCCATTCCATGGTCGTGACGAGGAGGAACTGTTTCAGTCCATACGAACGGATGACCCCCGGTACCCCGGCTGGCTGCCTAAGGACGCCAAAGACATCCTGGTCAAGGTCAGACATTTTTCCCACAGGCCATCAGCCTTTTAAATGCAACGTGAGGAATGTGCAATAACTCTTTGCACTCTGCACTTGGACTGATTATTAACGGCATACCATGTGTTTGTTTATAAAGTACTTTTGCTGTACTGTAGGTCTTTATTTTATATGCTTTTATTATCATGTTTTTATTGTATTGGAGCTTCCGAGCGTAAGGTTTTCACACGTACAGTATGTACCCAGTGCATCTAAGTGACAAATAAAGTGAATCTGAGCTCCATCTTGCACCAGAAATGCATGTTTTTACCAAATGTATTTGCACTCAATAATCATTTGCCACAATAGCGATACCAGCCGCACATTCTCCTTTGACTATTCTTATTAATGCCTGGTGGAAAAGTCAGAAATCTACCCACTGAGCACGCCGTCTAAAAGTGGTCTAATAGTGGTATAGATTTGAATGTTTTTTTGTTGTCTAAACTTAGACTAGACGACTAATAGACTTCTAATAGTCGTCTAAATATAGACTGTCTACATTTAGACGACTATTAGAAGTCTATTAGTCGTCTAGTCTAAGTTTAGACAACTACTTTCAAATCTATACCACTATTAGACCACTTTTAGACGGCGTGCTTAGTGGGTATATTTTCCACAGCAGCACAAACACACTCGAACAGTTACCAATGTACACACAGTGCACTCAGCTATCCTCACTCAATTCATCGCATTTGCTCCACTTAGCTGTACCAGTGTTTGTAAGCTCATGTTGTTGTTTGTTCTAGTTGTTGGAGCGGGAGCCAGAGCAGAGACTAGGGGCAAATGGTGACATCAGGCAGCACAACTTCTTCAAAGACACCGACTGGAATGCCCTGGAGAAAAGGCAGGTGGAGCCGCCCTTCAGGCCAACTGTGGTAAGAATTGTGCAGTAGAGCAGTAGAACTTTTTTTTAATCGATTCATCTGTTTTTTATTGGATTATTTTGTGTGCAATTAATTTCAACAATAGAATTTTGTAATAACAAATTTAGCTCAATTTGATAAAATGCAGTTAAAACAACCATTCATATTTTGGTTAAATTGTAAATAGCAGATGAGCTAACAGGATTTGTTACAGGATTGATTGATTGATTGAAGACTTTATTAGAAGTTTGCATAGGAAAAGGTACAGTTTCATGACGGTACAGTTCACTGGTACAAGGTCTACTAGAAGGAGATCCATGAAAAGACTAAGCTTATTTCCACAGGAAACCATTTAAGTATCTCATATAACATTGAATGACAGACAAATAGAACACAGGATACATCACTAAACCAGTTATTGCTATCATTATTATTATTATTGATTACTAACAGTTATTTGGTAAATGTTCTGTTGATCGGCTATTTGATTAATCAGTTATTAAAGGGTACAGCAATACTTTGTGTTTTTTAGGACAGAGAAGAGAAGGGGACAGGTCTACATACGTGTACTAAAATAGAAGAGCTTATCATGAATTTCTGATGAAGATCTTTGAATCGAAACGTTGATAGCAATAATAAAAAAGAGACTCCCTCTTTCCCAGGTGTTTCGCCTAAACTCCATCAATGAACTTAACTAAAACTATGCCTAAACCTAACCATAACCCTAAACCTAAACTCACAGAGATTATAACCTCAAAACCCTGTCCGCCGGGGCGAACCACCTGGGAAAGTGGTTCACCCTAGGCCTAGTCTTTTCTACCTGTTGTTTGTCCTGCACCTGGGCATCCATGTTCCTATACGTGCACATAACAAAACTTGCAAACACAACTAACTAATTCTATTTCATTATTTCTGTCACCATCGCAGAAGTCGGCCAGCGACTGCAGTAACTTTGACAAGGAGTTCCTCAATGAGAAGCCCAGGCTGTCATGTGCTGACCGGACCCTCATCAACAGCGTTGACCAGACCATGTTCAAAAACTTCTCCTTCGTCAACCCAGGGATGGCCCGTGTCAAAGGACAATGACCACCTAATGACGAGCCCCAGAACCTACCAGCAACCCAGCCACAACCCCTTACTTCAAACAGAGACAATAAACCATGAAAGTTGTGAGACTGATCTAAAACACATCTACATACTGTAGCAACAACCACTTGGCTCAGTGAGAGACCTGGAACAATACACACAAAAAGTGGGAGATTAACTGTATAATTAAGAGTTTTTGCTGAATCCTCCAAAATAAATGGAGGGACACATTCAGTGTATTTCGTACAAAAAGGCTTTGGAGTGCACTGTACAATAATAAGAACGTTGTGCATTTGATGCATACTGATTACTGTTTCCACTGCTGAGGGTTATTGTGTTTGAATAGTTCACTGTTATGATCAAATATAGTCCAATAGGGCTGTCACGGTTATGACATTTTACATGACGATTAATCGTCACTCAAATAATTGCGATTAACGATATAATTGTGTTTTCGTCGTTGACAATTACATCTCTGTTTGGCTTTTAGGCTTTGAAGTTGCACATGGTAGATATGACACATAACCTAAATATACAAAGAACTTATTGACATATTTGACAACTTTATAATTAAAAAAGAACATCGATAGCAGAAATAGACGATCTACAAGCTCACAACGCAGCTTGTAGATCTGCTATTTCCACTATTTTTTACTTAAAAAAAATATATATGAACATTTTTCAACATGGAAACGATTATGACGATTATGAAAAATAATCACGATTATGTCAAATAATTGCGATTAGACGATTATGTAATAATTGTGACAGCCCTATAGTCCAATCCTGTCAACATAATGTCATTTTAAATGGCTGGAGATGTAGCAAGGGTTTCTTATGTTTACACATGTCTCTTTATTTTTACCTCAGAAGTTTTATGATTGATGTAATGATCCTGAGTTGTCCAGTACCTATAGACAACTGTAGATTGTATTGTGTCTTCATTGTGTATGCGGTACAATCAAACTACTTTTTTAGACATCTTTCCCTGTGTGATTTGTTTTAAACAAAATGTTGCTCTGGTTCAGAGCTGGACATCAGCACAGAAGGGAAGTCAGACAGTGTCGAAAGCCAATAAATACCTGCCTTAGGCTATTTAAAAGCCTGGGTGCCGATTCTAGGCTATTTATAGACTGGTCCTCACTCTTCAGTCTTCAAAAATGAATTATGGATATGACTTTTTTTTTAATCTATTCAGTTATGGATTGTATTTGTTGAATAATTGATGCTTTGATGATTATATCACCATATTACTCAGTAATTGATATTTAGGCAGAATATTGAGGCATAAGATTGAACCACCTATCCGACTGACCGCACTCTGTTGCATCCTCGGAGAATCATGCGCCAACTTTGAAGTTGATCGGTTTGACACTTCTCGATAGGCCTATGAGAACGTCTGATATAGGTCTGCCCTACAGTACACACACTTACACACGCAGGCACGCACAAAGGTTGGTGGCTTGAAAGGTTGGTGGTTTAAAAAAAAATGGCATATGAAAAGATAAGCTATTGACAAAGGTTGATGGTCCTTTAATTACATTGCCTAGCTGCCCAAAGGATATACAGTACTGTATCTATGGGGACGTCCGAAGGTTCATTAGTCCGAAGGTTCATAGTCTTTTTAGTTAGGGTTACTGAGGTTAAGGTTAGGGTTAGGGTTAGAGTTAGGCATAGTATTCTTAACAAATTCGGACTAATGAACCTTCGGACCAATGCCATGGCACCGTAGGCCTATCTATTAGTAGCCAGTAGACATAAGGCACGTGTTTCTCAATTTGTGTCGTCTTGATTCTGGACCCCAGGTAGGTTACTCTGGTTTTCCATCCGATACTGACTTAAATTGCATGCACATGTGTCCATGTAGCCTAATTATTCTAGTGGTCACATGAGTGTTCCATGGATCAGCCTATGCACAATGCAGGGCAAATTGGGCAACTTCTCACTTCCTTCACCCTGCAGCATTCTGAGTTTGACCTGAATGGAACGCAACCTATTTAGTCATGGGTAACACCTTTGAAGGAAATAAAGATGCCATAAAATTAACAAAAATATGAAAAACTGGTATGGTATTGGCTGCCTAGATAAAATATGTTAGTCTAGCAAATACAAATAATGGCATTTTTTTTGCACACACACACACACACACACACACACACACACACACGTGTGTGTGTGTGTGCACACGCACACACGTGTGTACACACGCACACACACGCGCACACACACACACACACACACACACACACACACACACACACACACACACACACAAGAACTTGCGTCAAATTAGTTGGCCCCAGCCAAGGAACACTTTGATAACTGTCATAGAAATGCATAAATGTCATAGTTTAGGATAGTATGTGCTACAGTGATGGATTCATCAAGCAATAGTGATGTGAAGCTCTCAGGCATGGCATCTTCTAGGGAAGGGGGTTCCAACCTCTTTCACAAACCCCCAAACTGGCTTCCATTAGGCCATGGCACCCTGAAATTAAGTAAGTTGATAATATAATGTTTTGTCTTAAAATAAATTAGTTGGTCTAAATGGCAATTTAGGTCAAATAGTGGCCAAATTGGTTTGTCCGTTGTGACAATTGTCAGAATAGTAGACCTATAGACACTCGAGTCATGAATGTTTTCTGTTATAGCCTAAAGCCCTCTCCATACTTTGACCGAAACCGCCGTTTTCGGTCAAAAGGTCCTTTTCTACCATAAAATGATATCCCTCGGGACTTCTGAAAAGCATTGGACAGAACGAGAGTTCGGAAATTTGCACGTCGGAAACTCACCGAACATTTCGGTCGAAGTATGGAGAGGCCTTAATAATGTCAAGTGAATTGCATTATAGGTAGCCGGACCACAAGGTAGCTGGACCACACTTTGAATACTGTTTGTGTTTCCTTGTAAAGGCCTCTCCATACTTCGACAGAACCGAACTTTTCGGTTGAAAAATAAACTTTTTTATTTTTTATCTTTTCCGAAAAAAAAGCCTTGGATGTTTCAGTGTAGGCTACAGTAGCTGGGGGGGGGGGGGGGGTCCAACCGACCAATCACGTTTGCCGTTTCACCGAAGCTGATTTCGGCGAGTGACAACATCTCGTTGTGCAAATTTCAGAACTATTGTTCGGAGAAAAAGCATTCCAGAACTTTCGAGGAATTACATTTTATAGTTGAAAAGGACCTTTTGACCGAAAACGGTGGTTTCGGTCAAAGTATGGACAGGCCTTTAGATACCGAAGTAGGCTACTGTACAGATCATAGGGTGCAGAGATGCCACTTGCTATATCATACTTGGCTGTTTTTACACTTTTGTTCCTGAGGGGGGCGCACACAATCCATATTTCAGAGACAGGAAACCCAGACAGCAGCAGGAACGTCAAGTCAACATGAGTTTCCCGGACAGCCCATATGGGACAGCCCCTGCACTGTGATGACTGCCCACATGACTATCTGAGTCATCTACTATAGCCCCTTTTCGACTGCAGCTTCAGCGCCACACTACACCACACTACACCACACCACACCGCACCACATAAAAATATCTACATTTTCCATTACACAGAAGTACCCCTATTGGTAAGAAACAAATTGACCCTTTTAACTGTGACTATAATACAATATAAATTTGTATTACAACTATCCTAAATTATAATACACTATAATGGATTATAACTGTGATTATAATACACTATAAAGTATTAATGTATTACTATGATAATTATAATACACTATAATAGATTATAAAAGTGGTTATAACACAATGGAATCTATTATCATGTATTACAACTATATCATGGTGGTCTAAATAAAAAGTCAGTGAGTGATCAGTCATTATGAAGTGTTTGGCCCTGTTTGGCCTAGCTCAGACCTACTCTAGATTGGATACTTTTTAGTACCATGTTTAGTACCACTTTCACACCACTCGTGGAAAACCTGGCACAAGTGGGCGGTGTGGTGTGGAGTGGCGTGGTATTGGGCCTGTGGAAAAGGGGCTTAAGTGGTCAGTGGAAGTGAGTCATCATGCGGGGAATGTTATTGTTATTATCTTATCTTCTTCTTTTTTTTTAATAGCCTATATAATTGTTTTCTTATCTTTGACCAATCTGTGCTCAGATGCTTTTATTGCAGGATGTCTAATGTTGATACAGGTTTTCAGTTCAGATTAGATTTCTTGATCTTAATAAGGGATTAGTGTATATAGGTCTATGTGTATTATGACACATCTTTTGGTATGGGCGTGAGAAACACACACACACACACACACACACACACACACACACACACACACACACACACACGCACACACACACACACACACACACACGACATAGACTTCCATTCATTTTTATGCAAGTCCTGTGGCCTTACCCTAACCTCTATCCCTAAACCTAACCCCTAACCCTAACCCTAACCCGTAAACTAACCCCAAAAGTTGTGGGGTCCGGGCTATGGACCCCACATGTCACCCACTGACCCCACATGTCACCACCACAACTCCTTTTGGGCCCCACATGTTATACCTTGGGAGGCCGCACACACACACACACACACACACACACACACACACACACACACACACACACACACACACACACACACACACACACACAGTAAGTAAGTAAGTTCCACTATGGTTACCAGCAGCCTACAATCTGTTAACCACTTGAAAAATGGGTGAACACAGTTCAGCGAATATCACAGCGCAGTGCGTTGTGAGCTTTTAGTTTACTTTACTTTAAATTGGCTATTTTCAACTAAGAGATTTTGTGAAGATGGAAAAAGGAGGGGGGGCACCCCCCCCCCCCCCCCCCCCCCCCCCCCCCTGTACAGAGCAGCAGGCGAAATGTACTTTTTATCTAATCAGTTACAATCTTGGTTACCGTCATCTTTGAGGATGTTTGATGTTTCAATATACAAACATACATTAGTTCTGCAATCTCGCAAAGATAGCCATAACAATCAGTGAAATATGAATGTTACTTGGCAAACTGTTAACACAATGATTACTGTTAACATGACACCATCATAGGCATTGATTACCTTATAAGGTCTGTCAAGTCTGTCATTCTGTTTTCAGCTTCACACAGCTGATGGCTGCTCAGATGGGGCTGGCACCGTGGGGGAGCAGTTAGGGGTTAAAAGTGTCTTATTCAGGGACACTTTGACCCACATACCAGGCTGACCTTCTGATTACCAGATGGCCTCTCTACCCTCTAAGCCGGGGGTCTTCGGACCCCCTATAGGTGGCCCACCAAATCGTTGTGTGATAGGAAACATTAACTAACCACTTGAACCTATTCTGAGGAGAACTTTAGCCCAAAATAGCAGATCTACAAGCTCACAACGCCTAGCAGCGCGAGGCGTTTGTGAGCTTGTAGATCGGTTATTTTCAGCTAAGAGGTTTGGTGTAGGGGGAAAAAAAGAGCAGACCCAGTACAGAGTATTGATGGTTTAACTGGTTAAATGAACATTAATCCAACATACACTGATGATAGTGCTGTCAAACATGGTCTATGAAGCTATCTATAGATCAAATCTATGAAAAATATTTTATACAATATGTAGTGGGGGTCTCTGCTTCATCTCTCTCTCAGCTAATGGGTCCTTGGACTGAAAAACCTTGAAGACCCCTGCTCTAAGCTATGGCTGCCGCTAAACTCTCATTCTAATTGTTATTATGAATGGCTGATTAGATATGCGATTAGGTTGTTTAGACTTTAGAGAAACACACTACTGGGTCTTAAGAAGTCCTTATAGAGATCATGGATATTTTTAGGCCAGGTATTGAGATGCCTATGTCAGATATACGGTCATGCTACGTACGTTCAGTACACTGACATTGATATAATAGCAATTTGCATTGTATGGCAGGGCTTAGTAAAATCACTAAGAGAACAACAAACCCAAACATAAAAGGTCATCTCTGTTTCAGCATTGACATGTTTCTCAGTAAATTGAAGTTTGCTTGCACAGAGCGTGATCCTTCTTTTGTGTGACAGTGTCACTGCGATTTTAGCTTGAAAATCAATTAGGTACTTTTTTTTTAAGTGAGTGACACAGTGACACATTCATGTGACCTAGTTAGGCTTAAAGGTTAAATGACATTCTGTTTTTACCAATCATAAAAGTCTTTGCCCTGGTCCTAAAAACATGTTTTAAAATGTTTAAACTTGAAAATCCACTCCATGGAGCCATGGTGTCTCTCTCTGTTTAGGTGTCATGAAAAACGGTCTGTCACCTGAAATACTCTAAACTCACCACCAGGGGAGCCTCTCTCTCCCACTCATTCTAACAAAATAAATATTAGTAGGCCTATAGTGCAGTAAGTACATGTACTTGAGTACAATTTTGAGTATTAGCCCTAACCCTAACCCTAACCCTTTCCAATTTTCAATTCTTATACTTCTACTCCACTACATCTCAGAGGCAAATGCACTTTATCTCTCCACTACAATCATTTGGAGGCTTTAGTTACTAGTAACTTTGTAGATTTTGATTATTAATACAAATCAATCACTTCAGCCCTTATAGGACAGCGATTCTGAAACTATGGTACCCAAAGTGGCCACACACACACACGCACACACGCACGCGCACGCACATACAGATCTGCGGCCGCCCCGGCTCCAACACACAGAGATGCGTGCTCGCATTTTTTGTTGCTTTCGCACAAGACAGTGGCTGTGACACAGACACACACACAACCATGGCAGCTAAAGAGGCTGAGCTAAGCCCTGGCCTGAGGCACACGCGTCTGCATGATCAGCGGGGAATTGTGTCATTACGAGCCGAGGCGCGGGTGTTTTTTCTTACCCCGGGAACGATACATTACCGGAGCCCTGCGGTTACTATGTACCTTCGCGGAGTTCAATTTAGACCGTCGGCGCCGCGGTAACGTTCAGCTCCGCTCCGCAATGCAGAAAAACGTCATGGTCCTTTGTAGTTATAGCAACATATTTTGGCTAAATGCCTCAGTTTAGAGAAACACCTATTGCTTGTGTTATAGCGTTTTACTGTCTGCTCGCATTACTGTCTGTCTGTGTGTGTGTGTGTGTGTGTGTGTGTGTGTGTGTGTGGGGGGGGGGTGCGCTGTGCACTGTCACAGCAACGACAGAGTGTCGGTAAAAGGAGGGAGGTTCCACTTAGCTCTACCCCGGGGAGCAGTGCACTGTTAGTCGGACACAGCCGACACAGAGTGTCGGTAAGAAGGAGAGAGGTTCCGCTGTGCGCAAATACATAGCGATTTTAATTATTTCACTAAAGCATAAACAGACTACTTGATATGAAGGATATTGATGTAAATAAGATATTTGAATGGATAAATGTATTTTATATGCCCATATTTACAATTAAAGGACGATATAATGTAAGAGGTCACTTCCTCAAAACTTGGGCTGTGGAGAAATAACTCTATGGGAGAAATACAGACAGGGAGACTGGGAGAGAGGAGGACTGACGACGTATGAGTCCAGTATCCAATGAACTGCGCGTTTGAGACTCATTATGCAGAAACCGGCACAAACACACAGATAGCAGGAAAACCACTGCATGTCAAAAGTTGTGTTTTTTTGTGTGTAATTGAGGCCAGGGAACATTAAAAAAAGCATAAAAAACTCAAAATTTATTTTTGGATGTCACCACCCCTTTAAAGGATGTATACGGTGATCCTAGATAATGACTGTTAGGATAAGAATTATGATACATAATTATGTTTGTGTATGAGTCTCATATGACCATATAATATATATATATGAACTGAACGTACAGTATGAGACCACATTTTGGTCGGATACTGTAGGGTCAGGCTAAAGATTACAGGTCATAATAACTTTAGACTATGAAATCATGATATACTGTATAAGTCACGAGTGTGGAAAATTACCAACACTACGTGTCCCTTTTTCACTGTCTTCCTTGTTATGATATAGGAACGAATCAATGAGTTCCTGTTCCTTCCTTGTTATGATATGGGAACGAATGAAAAAGTTCCACGATCTTATACTGTCATAACTGTACTCTTTATATACATGTTAATCTTCCATTTTGGGAGAGAGAATCCTCTGTCCTGCCGTTAGGGTGGGAAGAGATTTAGAACTGTTTGTCTCTTTGTCTGTCTCTCCTCAATACAGCAATCTAAGATATACGTCCTTTGGTCTCTTTGTTTTATTTTAACTATGGATTTATAGATCCATATTTATCTTTAATAATTTATCTAATAATAATGGTCCTTATCGAGCGAGGATACTGTTTGTAACATTGGCCGACTGAGGGACGGATAAAGTGTTCAGGCTGTTAGCCATTTAAGGTTCACTTTCTCTCCCCCGGTGGAACAATGTTACAACACGTATCTGAAACCAGCCAGGAAAATCTCTATAATTGCTGTATTTTCAGACAAAGGTTTTTATTGGACAACAGTGTTATGAGTTTTGGATTAATGTGGAACCGCGTAGACATCCAGGAGCAGCACCGGACCGTGACGAAAGGCTGGATTTTCCACCGATGCACCACCGCCCGGCTGCACCTCCTGGATCTCTGCGCATCGGCAAATTCCTAAGTGATTAAGATAAGTACATATTTACTAAATCCCTGTAACGTGTCGTGTCTGTTGAATTTTGAATTAACGATGTTAATGTTAGGATAATTGATATGATTTGTGAATGATGTTCTCCCTCCGTCTGGAGGAGTCCTAAGCTCCTAATAATGTTTTGGTTTGACACGCGTCGTAAATTAACCCTTATCTATAGATACAGATGGTCGTAAATTTCTTTGTTTCTCTTACAACGTTTCAGGGGGTATGTACAACTCCCTATTCTATTTTTTGATCTATTTATCTGTTTGGTTTCTCGCTCTCTCATTGTGATGAGGAGGAGACAATACTGATTTTCAAACTTTAACTTTTTTTCGGTACAGTTGTTTTTGTCAGTTTGTCTGGACCCTATGAAGGGTCATTATATGTTTGGCTTATAACCTAGGGCGGGCTTTTTAGGCAGCCTGATTAAAACCATGCTTATAACCTAGGGCGAGCTTTTTAGGCAGCCTGATTAAAACCGTGCTCATATGTCAGTTTGTGGTTATAGCTTGTTATGTCTGGACCATAGGGATGGTCAGCTCATATGTCAGTTTGTGGTTATATAGCTTGTTATGACTGGACCATATGAAATGGTCAGTATTTGTCAGTTATCTGTTTATGTACCGATAATACTGTGTTTATTTAGGTCTCTCACTTTCATGGCTTGGCCCAGCCATTGGAAATTGAGAAACAAATATTTTATCTTTGACTATGTTACTGACCAGTTCTGTTTTCTGTAATATTAAATACTTTTAAGACATTTTAAAATGTCTCTGAGAAATTAAAGTTAAGATTTAAGATTTAGAATAACTAACTCAAATTATTGATGCCTAAATTAATTTAAACTGTTGTAACTTTAAGACTTTAGAGCCATCCATAGGACTATGGGTCGTTTACAGTATCGATAATTCCTGTTTACTCTTATCTGTCCCTCACTCCCTCGCTGTAGTCGACACAGGTGGGGAGTCAGGAACTAGCCTAAATTAATATAATATGTTGTAACGTTAAGTTTTAAAACCTGACCAGAGGCTTCTGGCTGTGTTTGAGTATAATTTCATTTATTTGATGACTTTTCTGTGAGAATTAATTTACTGTCCTGTATGTGTGTGCGAGCAGAAGATTTGTGCGTGTGGGTGCTGCTTCAGTAAACCCCCCCTCTCTGACTCCCATCTCTGTGAGCATGAGTGCGTGTGCGTGCGTGCGTGCACTTGTGTGTGTGTTCCAATACTGTATGTGTGAGTGCGGGCAAGCGCCTGTGTGTGCGTAAATGTCGCTTTAACCCCTTATCTGTTCCACTCCCTCTCCATCACTCTTGTGTGAGTGCGTGCGTGAGCGTGCGTGTTGACTGTGATTCATGCCTGTCGAGGTGTGTGCGTATGTGTGCCTGTGTGCCTGTTAGACATCTGCCGCCTTCAAGGTCAGATGGTCTGTGTGTGAGAGAATTGTTATGGGAACATGTCTTGTTTAGACTTTCCTTTCTCCTATTTTTCGTAAACGTTCTGATTGTTTACTGTCTATGGTATTTTGTTTAATTGTCCTGTTCTCTTACTGTTAAGAACTTCATTACCCAGAAATCTCTGTTTTGGAACGTCACGTCCCTGGTTACCATAACAACCTTTAGACACAAGGTCGCTTCTCGCCCCTGAGGCGTATTACTTATCACAGACTCCCCTGTGCCCAAGCTGATACTGTACTGCTACTGTATGAGTGCATGAATTAAAGCCTTTTTCATTGATTTAA
The DNA here is from genome assembly GCF_963921795.1 of Nannobrachium achirus. Taxonomy (NCBI): domain Eukaryota; kingdom Metazoa; phylum Chordata; class Actinopteri; order Myctophiformes; family Myctophidae; genus Nannobrachium; species Nannobrachium achirus. The sequence goes on from NC_137830.1 coordinate 45,132,717, forward strand.
ACAATTTAAATTATTTTATTTAACTTTTATGTCACAACTATAAGTTGTAACAAGAAGGGGAGTGTTTAATATATTTTAATTGTTTAATATATTTTAATTTTGATTTGATTTTAATTTATTTAATTTGGTTTTTCATCGATTTAAGATTTATTTGAAACTTAATTTGAAATGTTTCTGTTACATGGGCTGACGGTGACGGAGAGAGGACCGCAGTGTGGGGAAGGAGGAATCGGGTCAACTGAAGACAACCACCTGACTGAGATGGGGTGCAGACGAACCACGACCTGAGGCCCGGCCAGACCAGTGCACGAGCCAATCAACCGCAGCGGCACGATGTAAAAATCGTGCCTTGTCGGTGAGAATTCTGTTGCACTGTTGTTGATGCCATGTGTAGTACAAACACTATCATGATGAACTAAATTGTTTTGAAAACAGTAAACTGGCCAAGTCCTTCGTCCCCCCTAGGAATCACCTGAGAAGACGACCGAGACCCAGAAGAACCGGCCCCACATCAACTGCATCCTGCGTCCTCCTCCCTCACGTCTCTACAATGCCCCAACGTCAACGTCAACATCACCACGTCATCATCATCACCCTCATCATCATCATCGTCATCATCGTCATCCGATCAATGGTCATCCGATCAACTCATATTTTCTTTTTTCATTTTTCATTCTTTATTCTTTATTTTTATCTGTTTATTCAATTTTAATTCTGTCTTCATTCATCTGTAAGAAACGATGAATGATGTGTCACATTTCTTTAAACTTTAAGGATTTATTCCAGTTCCCTTTTAAAAAAAATATATTACAGTCCTTTTCGAAATTTGAATTTATAAATATTATTAAAGTCTTCATAATATTATTATTATTATTACCCTGATAAAATGTTTAATATGGAGGTCATATGAACCTCATACAAAAATTAAAAGGATAGATTGTTAGGATAAGAATTATGATACATAATTATGTTTGTGTATGAGTCTCATATGACCATATAATATATATATATGAACTGAACGTACAGTATGAGACCACATTTTGGTCGGATACTGTAGGGTCAGGCTAAAGATTACAGGTCATAATAACTTTAGACTATGAAATCATGATATACTGTATAAGTCACGAGTGTGGAAAATTACCAACACTACGTGTCCCTTTTTCACTGTCTTCCTTGTTATGATATAGGAACGAATCAATGAGTTCCTGTTCCTTCCTTGTTATGATATGGGAACGAATGAAAAAGTTCCACGATCTTATACTGTCATAACTGTACTCTTTATATACATGTTAATCTTCCATTTTGGGAGAGAGAATCCTCTGTCCTGCCGTTAGGGTGGGAAGAGATTTAGAACTGTTTGTCTCTTTGTCTGTCTCTCCTCAATACAGCAATCTAAGATATACGTCCTTTGGTCTCTTTGTTTTATTTTAACTATGGATTTATAGATCCATATTTATCTTTAATAATTTATCTAATAATGACATTACAGCTGCACCGTACTTAAACGAACCTCAGGATTAACACGTTTATAAAGATCCTGGAATGATCCACATATACTCTGATACTAATGGGGCTTGTATGAGGACTGGGTGGCATGGTCCATGCTGCAAGTGTAGGTAGATGCATTCAAATATGGCTGTGCGGGCAACATAGCTCGAGCATATCAACACAACTATTTTGTGTCAAAATAACTGCACTATGGTAGCCTAGTTCCAGACCCTGAATCGCTAGCCACACCCCTTTAAATTTTTTGTTGAATAATGAAGTGAAACGAAATGTCAATTCAGGCTGAGTGTCAGGCTAGCACTATGGCACAGGGGTCATCAATATGTCTGTACACGGACAAATGTGTCCGTGGCAAAGACTTGTCGTTGTCCGTGGCAAATGTTTGATTTTCTGTTTTACACACCATTATAATTGTCTTATTTTGATCATAATACCCAATTACCGCATGTCAAGTCTCCAGGGTTTCTACAGAAAATGTTAGGGGTGGGCAATATAATCGATATGGCAATACATCGCAATAGTTTATTTGCCAATACTGTATCGACACTTCAGGCCGTAGTATCGCGATAGGCCTACTTTGAGGAAAATAAAATATGTTCCCATGCATAGGAACCAATGGTAGAAGTCCGGTCCTGACACTCCGCTGCCTCTAGATGTCGCTGTACTATAGTAGCTACTTCCCCTTCCCACGGTTCAGTGAGTGAGGTCTCTCGAGAAAATGGCTGCGAACGACGAAAGCAGCAACATTAGAGCAGCGCCTTCAGCTTTTAAAGCTGATATATATCGCAATAGTATCGCAATAGTATCGCAATAGTATCGTATCGCAAAGATTCGCAATATATCGTGATACTATTGCATCGTGACCCAAGTATCGTGATACGTATTGCATCGCGAGATTCTTGCCAATATCCACCCCTAGAAAATGTATGACACTGATTTACTATGATGCAATAGGGAGGGTACACTCAGTTACAGACCTGTTATTGTTATTCAGGTGGGTCCCTGAATGACCATACATGAAGCTAGATAGCATTTCTTTTTTTTTAGGTTTTAGAGGTTTTTTACCGATTAGTTGTGTGGTCTACCCATGTTATTGTTTTTTCTAGATTGATATTCCTATGCATTTGTTATTGCGACCGTCAGGGAGCAGTTTACTATGAAAACCTCCACCGCCCGTCCGTCCGTCCGTCCGTCACACGTCACACGTCACACCTTTGCCCTGCTCATATCTCCGCATCAGTATGACATCACACCACATGTGTACACAAACCTTTGTGTACGTTGCTGTGGCAACAGTCTGTTGTTGCTGGTTTGTTAGTGTACGTTAGCAACCACCTTAGCAACCATGGTTTTACCCTAGCAACCAACTGTTTACCTTAGCAACCAACTGTTTACCATAGCAACCATGTTTTTTTACCCTAGCAACCAACTGTTTACCATAGCAACCAGATACGCAGAGCAGGGATCTCCATATATGGGCATAAACAGGTGACATCACACTGATGTCAGATACTCAGAGCAGGGATTTCTCCATAATATATGGGCATAAAAGGGATTCTGTTAGGGATCTCCATATATGGGCATAAAAGGGATTCTGTTAGGGATCTCCATATATGGGCATACAAGGGATTCTGTTAGGGATCTCCATATATGGGCATAAAAGGGATTCTGTTAGGGATCTCCATATATGGGCATAAAAGGGATTCTGTTAGGGATCTCCATATATGGGCATAAAAGGGATTCTGTTAGGGATCTCCATATATGGGCATAAAAGGGATTCTGTTAGGGATCTCCATATATGGGCATAAAAGGGATTCTGTTAGGGATCTCCATATATGGGCATAAAAGGGATTCTGTTAGCTGTTAGTGATCTCCATATATGGGCATAAAAGGGATGCTGTTAGGGATCTCCATATATGGGCATAAAAGGGATTCTGTTAGGGATCTCCATATATGGGCATGAAAGGGATTCTGTTAGGGATCTCCATATATGGGCATAAAAGGGATTGTATCCCAGATGATGCCCTGTTAGGAGATCCACACTAACAGAATCCATATATGGTCCTACCGACAGCTGCTATAAGCCAACCCTGGCGATAAGGTCTGAGTCGAAGAAATGCTTCTTTCCTGGCAAGAATTGCCCCTTTATACTGTAGGGCTCGTTTGTGTATTGTATGACATCACGCCACATCATCGGCTGAGGACTGTGTGATGTCATCATATCTCCATATATGGAGACATAAGTTGCTCATGCCCAAATATGGGCTGGTGAGGTCAGACTTAGTGTGATGCGTAGGTTATCTCCATATATGGAGATTCAACTTCAATGAGTAACCATGGCAAACTGTCAACTGCCCGTATGTCTTGATAATTGGTAAAACAAACTTTTGGCCTATTTGTGGAGATAAGCGACCAACGGTCGCTTATCTCCCGATTAGGGAGTCTTACTGGTATTGTTATATTGTTGTTAATGTACTGACATTATTGATTGATTGATTGATTGAAGAATTTATTAGAAGTTTGCAATAGAAAAAAGTACAGTTTCATGACAGTACAAATCACTGGTACAAGGTCAACTAAAAGGAGATCCTAGAAAGCCGAGGCTTATTTCCACAGGAACCACACTTTAAGTATCTCATATAACATTGAAAGACAGACGGATAGAACATAGTACTTTATCTAGGATAATATCAGTTTCAAAAGCATAACATCAAATACAAAAGGCAGAATACAAAGAAAAGGGGGGGGGGAGCATGGGGGCTTAGTCTATTTACAAGTCACGGGTAGCTGCTGTCTGAAGGTGACTTTTCATACCAATTTTGAAGGAGGCTAGGGATTTGCTCTCCTTTAGGGCTTGTGGAAGGGCGTTCCACATGTTGATGGTATAGCAGGAGAACGAGTTAGCGCCTTGTTTAGTGTTAAATCTACGCTGATGATGATTAGTGGAGCTGCCTCTGGTGTTATGATCGTGAACATCCTTGACCTTTAAGAAGTAGTTTGTCAGGTACATGGGAATCTTGGAGGTGTAGTGTATCTTGTACACCAGGCCCATTGCAAGATGCTGTACTCTGTCAGCTACTTTGAGCCACCCCACGCTTTCGTGGTGATGCTCGGTAAGGTGGGTCAGAGGAGGGAGACCAAGCACAACCCTAATTAGTTTGTTTTGGGCTGTTTGGAGCTTTAGCTTTAAGGCAGCTGGGGCGTCGCGATACCAGACAAGGACTCCGTAATCAATGAGGGGCCCAATAAGAGCACCTCCTAGTGTCTTTCGGGATTTAATATTGATCAGTGGGGCAACTCTTTGCAAGAAGCGAATTCGTTGATTGACTTTATTGATTACCTTGGTGGTCATTTTTGGTGGTCATTTTTTCACTGGATAGGTTAGCCTCCAGGATGCTAACCTATCCAGTGCTTATTATAGTGATGTGTATTACCTGCTTATTGTAAGTCGCTTTGGATTAAACCGTCTGCTAAATGCCTAAACTGTAAACTGTAAACTGTGGGTCTGTGTGGGTCTGGTAATATTATTGTCCGGTCATTTTGTATGTCCGTGACAAAAATGTCCACCACAATGCTCCAGCACCATGTTTGTCTGCAGGTAGTCCCATTAATCAGGGCAAGACCAAGGAAAGAGATGTTAAAGCTTCAACTCATGTTTTACATACCTATCTTACATACCGGTAGGCGGGTCTATGGGCTGGAGCCAGGCTAATCCCAGGGAATCTGGCTAATTAACTGAAGTATCCCAGGGGGAACTTCAGTTGTCAGCTTCACCCAGGTGCAGGGACATGCTGGCCATTGGGAAAAGCGGGACAACTCCCGAACGGCCGGTTCATTCCCGGGCCCGTCCAGGCTGGCCATTAGGAAAAAAATGTAAATAAAATGACGGCCTTTGTTCCATTTTGGGGGCTGGGCGGCCAACAAAGTAAATCGTCACTGTCGGGCAGAAACCTCGTATCTCCAAGTTTCAAATTTGTAAAATTTTTCGCAAAGCAAAGCCCTGCTTCATCATACAAGGCCGTCGCACAAAAGTAGTGAAAACAGCAGATCTACAAGCACACAACGCCTTGCACGTGTGCTTGTAGATCGGCTGTTTTCTCTAGTTTAAATCATTTTTAAAATGAAAAATAAAAAACAAATGGTTTTGGACATACAAGGTTTCCACCCGACAACGACGAAATATAACTCATGTAATTGTCCCACTGGCTTGTCACTTTGTCACAAATCTTTGAGTAGCAGCAGCGCAATAGAGAGAGATCTCTCTCTATAGCGCACAATGAGGGCCTCTCCCACTCTTTTTCCCGGGCTGAATCAGGGGCCCAGCATGTCCCTGCCCAGGTGTGTGCTGCCCACAGAGGAGCGCGGAGAGGGGAACAGTTAGGGGTTAGGTGTCTTGCTCAGGGACACTTCAACACGTTGCTGAGAGCTGGACTCGTACCTGGGACCTCCGGGACCTCCAGAGCCTAGGCGGGCTCACTAACCATTCAGCTATGGCCTCCCCATAACCCGACGAAACCCTTGTTGTTTAGTCAAGTTCAAGTAGGGTGTCAAGATTTTCAAATACTGTAACTTACAATTACAGAAGTAGTGTGTGGCAACCGTGGGAATATGGCAACGTTACAACACATTTGATTCCGTTTTTGGGTGTACGGTATGTATCAAAAGGGAAGGAGAACTCCTTTCATGAGTCCGCACCCTTGTCGCAACTAGCTATTGTGGAACATTGTACATTTTATTACCTATTGAAATACTGATCTGGAATCTACAAAGCATCTCTATCTAGGGCTCCTTCTGGAAACGTATGCTTGCATCCTCATATGATGTTGTGAGTGACACATGAAGAATGTCTGGAAGGACATGGATTGGACAGCAGTAATCTCATGGAAATAGTTATTAATTACAATGCTTACACTTTCAACTGGTCCCCTAAAGCCAGTGGATCTCAAACATTTTTGGCTCAGGTCACCCCTGTAAATAACTTTTTCATCCACGGCACCCGATTACATTTATGTATGACAAATATGTAAATCTTTGACGAATATCGGTTTCCATTATAGGAAGAGATCGAAAATATATTTTATACTTGGCGTTTAACCACTTGAACCCCAGCATCCCTATTCTGGGGCTAACATTCACCAAAAATAGCAAATCTGCTATTTATGGTGAAGAGACTTGGGGTACTGTAGGCTGAAAAAGATCACACCAAGTACTGTTGAACTCGGGTCTGTTTTACTAAGTAGAAGGGCATAGAGGAGTAGTTCATGCCCAAAATGTCCTTCTTTCTATTGATTACTCACGCCACAAGACTTGAGTTGAATAGGATTTTTAGATTTTTGACAAAGACAAAAAAATGTATTACAATAAATGTACCCCCATTGATTCCGGATGTGGACCCGAATGCATTTGGGTCCCCATCCGGAATCAATGGGGGTAAATTCACTATAATCAATTTTTTGTCTTAGGAATGCAACAAAAATCTAAAAATCGTATTCAGCTCAAGTCTTCATGGCGTGAGTAATCAATAGAAAGAAGGTAATTTTGTATGCGACAAATACAAAACAATATTATTGAACTTAAGTCTCCATGTCGTGAGTACAGGTAATCAATAGAAAAAAAACATTTTTGGGGTGAAGTGGTGAACTCCTTTAAACTGAAGTGATACATTCCAAATATTATATTATTATGAGGCACCCCTGGACATGCATCAAGGCACCCGAGGGTGCCACGGCTACCACTTTGAGAAACCCTTCCCTAAGCACGCTCCAAAACACTGCATGTAATAGCCTACAGTATAGCTTATGTTTAATGGCGCAACAGTGAACCTCATCGTCCTGATGGGTCATAGTTGCCTCTCTCTGACTCCTGGCCGATCCTTGAACTTCCCCACTCACTGTGACAGACAATATTGCCGGGAAAACAACAGCTTGTTTCGTCTGTAAATCTATCAAATTAAATGTATTTCAAAGTGCAGACCATGCTAACAAATTGGAGGTCAGGTTCAGTATCAAGCATTGTGTTGCACAACACAGGAAATCTAATTTCAACTACGTCACTCATGTGACTGATGAGTAATTCGGTGTTTTAGAGCCAACTGGCTCCGACCAGAATCTGCTTGTTTTGTTGCAGTCAGTGTCATATAGAAAAATGTTAAGTGGTTGACCTCTTTGAACCCTCTGTGACTGGTCAAAAAAGGAAATTCAGGGTTCACTCTACTATGTAAGAATCTCTTTGAAGACAACATCTAATTCAGTTAATGTTTGTTTCACTGCATACACAAGTGTAGATGATGAAAAGTGGTCTTTCTACTATGGCATCGCATCATAGGGGTGCGTGCGCGCGCGTGTGTGTGTGTGTGTGTGTGTGTGTGTGTGTATGTGTGTGTGTGTGTGTGTGTGTGTGTGTGTGTTTCTTGTGCACTCTGCTGTAAAGTTAACTTTTTAAAACTAGAAATGTATACTGGAAGTCATAACCTTACCCAAATAGGCACAAGACGTCATAGTATTGACATTATAGAATAGATTACTGACGTCATAGACTCTTGTTAGTGTGGTTACGCTAACAGGGCAACTAGACAATAGTACTTGTCTGACTATACGCAAGTACTGCGTTCGGCTGCGTGCGGTATGTAGGTAGGTAGCCGTGTGTGTTTACCTACATACCGCACGCAGCCGAACGCAGTACTTGCGTGCTCTGCTGGCACAAGTATTAAACTATATATAACGTATCTCTTAGTAAAATGCAAGCAGATGAGTCCCGATGAAGCCGGTCGATTTGACATATGGCCCAAGTGCGTGCCACCAAAACTGTGGGAGGAGTAGCGCTGCAAAATAAAGTTTATCCGGAAACAAAATCTAAATCTACCGACCGGGCCGGTTAATCACCGACTGGGTCGCTAAATCTACCGACCGGGTCGCAAAATCTACCGACCGGGTCGCTAAATCTACCGACTGGGTTGCTAAATCTACCTACCGGGTCGCTAAATCTACCGACTGGGTTGCTAAATCTACCTACCGGGTCGCTAAATCTACCGACTGGGTTGCTAAATCTACCGACTGGGTCGCTAAATCTACCAACCGGCCTGCAAAATCACCGACCGGGCCAGGTCGGTGATTTAGCGGCCCGTTCGGTAGATTTAGCGACCCAGTCTGTGATTTACCGGCCCGGTCGGTAGATTTAGTGACCCGGTTGCTGAAAACTACCGACCAGGTTGCAACCTAGTTGTAGGTCGCTAAATGATCTCGCCCTCTCTCAAGGACTGACACAGAGATCTCCATATATGGCCATTCATTTATTAATGAATGCATTTTCCCCATTGACTTGAATGGGGAACATTCAAATGGTAAGACGGAATTAATTTGACTTGCGTCCATAGACTGTAGGCTCACGTCACATTTAGTTCCTGAATCCAGTTCGCCAGTCATGTGAGGAAAGGAAAGGAAGATTTCGATCTCTTTTATTTATTTATTTTATGCTATTGATGGAGCTTGGAAGATTCCACGAAGCAGCAGTGTCAGTGCTTGGATACAGGCACAGGGCTGTCTTGTTGACATGCTGGGGCCTCAGTCAAAGAAGCTGCCATTGTCTGTTGTTCTGGGCCTCTGACCAATTCTCCACAAAACACACACACATGCATGCATAATAATGACTGGAGGCTATTCAGAATCAAGTTCACGGTGCAGTGCGGTGACGTCACAATGTATGTCTGGGTCACAGTTTATTTTAGATGGTTTTTTTTTACCTATTTTTTTTTTTACCCTCATTACATTGCACAAACCAAATAACCTTAAGTGTTATAGCATACAGTGCATGTTCATTCTCATCACTTGTCCACAGGAGTCTTAAAAAACCTTATTGTTTTAGCCATAAGTTGAGTCCTATATTAAAAGCATTGCATTCGGTCTCTAGTTCTACATCACTGGGCAGAGAGCTCCTTTGCCCCCTTTGCTGAAAAGACAGATGGTCAGATCATTTTCTTTTTTGTTTGTTTGTTTGTTTTTCCTCTCACTGAATATAACCACTAAACCCTTTAGTAAAGTTATATTTAGTTGACCACCAGGGTTGGCTCTGCACTTGGTCCACTCTTTCCCCCCCTCAAAAATCAAAGCCCAATATATTTGCAGGAAATAGCCGAACTAGAAGCTCAAATGCGAGCTTGCGACGAATGTCCCCTCTGCCAAGAATAAGGATGCTAGCCCAGTCAGTGTTCAAGTGGTTAATGAGAGTTCTGTGCAAACAGAAATGATTTTCTAGCACTTCACTTTGCCTCACACAACATTTGACCAGATGACGTCTGCACTATGACCATTTTATTAGTCGTTCACACGTATACACATTCCAAAACACAGACGTGTGACAGGAGCCGCAACAATGTCATAAGAAATAGTTCAGTCAGATGAAACACTTGTATTTGAAATGAGCAGGGTAAAGTCCTCAAGAATTCATTCATCCACTTGTAATTTTGAGTTAAATGAAATCTCCAGATTTTACAGTGTAAAAAAGGTTATCAATATAACTATGTGTAACATGCAGTGAGGTGAAACCACCTTATAGGCAGTGCACCAACAGTATAAAGGGTTCAAAATGTGATTATTACATTAACCCACAGTCACGCAGTCCTTCAGAACGTGCATGCCTTGAGCTCCAGCCATATCAAAAAAGTAACCTGTATTCAACGACGGAATGTGTGGCAGTTAACCATTAATCTGAACTAGCAATGGCTTTGTATATTGTATATCTGTATACCTGTGTGTGCGTGTGTGTATGGAGGGGGTTATAAATGTGTTTAAATAAATATAAATATATACTGTATATACTGTATGTGTATGTGTGTATATATATATATATATATATATATATATATATATATATATATATATATGCTATATATATATATATATATATATATATTATAAATATAAATATGACTGTCACTCAACTTCAGGTAAGACACAGATTAGCAAGGTCTTTGTCATGCAGATTTATGTAGAGGGTTTTAAAGGTCTCATATAGCGTAATGACCCTAATTTCTTCGGTGGATTGAGAATAGATGTCTTTGGAGGACAGGAGAGACAGGACAGGACAGGCAGGGACGTGCAGAGAATGTTAGAGAGACAGGGGCTGACATTTCTAAAAAGGCTTTTTGGTGAAAATATTGAAAATAGCAGACCTCCAAGCTCCAAGCTCACAACGCGTTGTGCTGCGACGCGTTGTGAGCTTGGAGGTCGGCTATTTTCGGTATACTTGATACCACACTAAACTAAGCATAATCAAGTGAATACTGGAGATGTGGCGTAACGGCATGGTTTTCTACACAATCCTTTCCACATAAGATGCTGCATTCATGTTCAGTAGAGTTTGGACAAGGCACTTTTTACAGACAGGTAAAAGGGCAGGGGCTCAAGCCCCCTTTGATGTCTATGTATGACACGTGCATGAGGACAGGGGCAGAGAGGAGAGAAGAGGAGGGAAGAGGAAAGGAGAATGTGCGGTCTCACAGTGGTGCCCTTATGTGAGCAAAGTCACGTCCACCTTAAAGCCCTGCCCTTTCTCCACCATTCCTCTCCTCTCTCACTCTATTCCTCATTCTTTTTCTCTCTCAGCTGAATAATTGATCCCAGACAGACAGGGATGTGCAGCAGCTCACGTACCCTCTCTCCATGGGACAAAAAACTTCACGGACAGAAAGAAGTGTGATTACAAAGGAGGAATGAGGAGCGGTAGAGCGCGCGCGCGCGCGCACGCACGCACGCACGCACGCACGCACGCACGCACGCACGCACGCACGCACGCACGCACGCACGCACACACACACACACACACACACACACACACACACACACACACACACACACACAGCCTATGGCTGCGCTGCACCAGTGCCAGTTGGCACAGCTTTACCCTTTGCAATCCTATAAGTCAGCTAACTCTAACCCATTCAGTTAGAGAGAGATGCAGTCAGACAAAAGGACAGTGATATAATGACCCTGGCCTGAGCTGCTGTTGTCTAATAACCTGAATCATAATGAAGAGGTTTCTTCTTCTTCTGATGACAATCAAGTATTAACATAAATTGATAATCATATCTAATTACAGTTTTTCTTTTCTTTTTTTATCCCAAGATTTTGTAACCCATTTTCCACCCGGTGTCAATTATCTAATGTAATCCTGGGTGCTATACACTCCCTCTGCCAACTTGGGGAGACAACGGACTGACCTCATGCTTCCTTCTATGCATGAAGGTGTCCAAGTTGCTTCTTTTCACCTAACAGGGGGGAGTTTCCCCGGTTGGACGTATGCGTGTGGAAGGAACACGTTATGCCAACCAGTTCCTTTCCCCTTCATCAGGCGCCCCGGCTGGCCAGGGGGAGGCAGTATAGAGACCAGGATTACTGCATTTTTTGCGAGGGTATCTACCCTAGGAGACACGGGGAGAACATGCAAACTCCACACAGAAAGGCCCTTTTGCCAACCTCACCTAGGGTATGGGCACTGATGACGCGGAGGAGAGAACACGCCCACAGCGCCCACAGCGTCCCTGGCTGGAATTGAACCCAGGACCTTCTAGCTGTGAGGCGACAGCACTACCAACTGCACCACCGTGCCCCCATTGAATAGTTTTTTTGTTTTTTTAACCATTTTGAACCTGGCGCCTTATTTTGGGCATGCAATTATAGACGTAAATGTTCAAAAGCATGCAAAAATATTCAAAGATTCTCAGAATGTTTGAAAAAATCACACCCGTGTGAAGTGGAGCTGTGTGTGTGTGTGTGTGTGTGTGTGTGTGTGTGTGTGTGTGTGTGTGTGTGTGTGTGTGTGTGGATCATGTGTACCGATTTTTGTGACATTTGAAGAAAATATGTAGGAAAAGGAGCAAAAAGTGTGTTTTGGAGAAAATTCAAGATGGCGGAAAATCTATCATGGCGCAAATGGGCGTGGCCTATATGGGGAGATGCGTCATGACCCAAGGAATCCAGGAAAAAAATATTTTTAATTTTCCGACCTACGGTTCAAGAGTTACAGGCCAAAACGTAAAGTGGGGTGTTATGGCGCCACCATGCGGCCAAATGACACAATTATTTTTTATTTAATCCTTGAAATCATTATGAACCTCCTCTCCAAGTCTTGAAACTCTAGCCCCTATGGTTTGCGAGAGACAAATAATTGAATGTGAGTTTTTGCGATTCCCATTATAAGTCAATGGGGAAAATGAATTCACTAATAAATTAATATCAATTAAACTATAGAACTTTTCTCTTAGAAAAGTAATAGCCCACGATTCCCGAGTAAGCCGGTCGATTTGACATATGGCGCGAGTGTGTGGTGGCAAAACTGTGGGACTAGTGGCGTGCCGAAGTTTAGGAAGTTCAGGCTACATACAGACAGACAGACAGACAGACACACAGACAGACCCACCCACACGGCCACGTATAGGGAGCCTGTGCTTCACACAGCTCCAAAAATAAAATACATAGCAGATCTGCAAGCTCACAGCACCTTGTGATGTGACACGTTGTGAGCTTGTAGAGTGCCTATTTTCACTTTTCATTGTGAATATGTAGGGCTACAAGTGCAACACTGAGAATAAGTTACATCACTTTGCACTAAGGTGACCCTGAAACTGTGTATGTGTCAGGAGGAAGAACACACACAAGTCACGTGCAGGCCATAAAATAAACACTCCACAATCACAATTCATAATTGGGCCTGCAAAACAAAACCCTCCATCACCGCCCTCTCCGGTCATCGTCTCTCTTTGTGTCAAACAGTTCTGGGGACTTTGCAGAGGATCACATAAACAGCCTGCCGCTTCAGCAGTGGTGTAATAGTGGATGCTATTATTTAGTACAGGGCTTCAAACATTTTTAGCTCGAGGCCTGAAAGAGAAATGTGATGTCTCCCTGGGACCCAAACTAGTGAAAATAGCTGAACTACAAGCTTGCAACGCCTTGCATCGCGACTCACTGTGAGCTTATAGATCTGCTATTTTCACCGCTTTAAAAAATGTTTAAAATTTAAAAAAAAAAGAAAAGGAATTCCTTTGATTTTCTTTTTTATTCATGAAATTATTTTGAAAATATTTCATTTATCTTTTTACTTTTTTGACCCATAACAATCTTTGGGAAACACTGCAATAGACACAAGCTATCTGCTCTATTCAGGAATTGATGAATGACTTTGCCCAGCTCCATTCACCCCCTGTCAGTTACCCCTAAACAAAGAGGTGGGATTCTCTGTCATCCACAGGGACCACCTGACACAGCAAGGA